>NW_026869258.1:124268-190582 GCF_020745735.1 Hemiscyllium ocellatum | reverse complement strand
CTCCCTCAATACATCTGAAAGTGCTCTCTCAATACCTCAGAGAGTGATACCTCAATACCTCAGAAAGTCCTACCTCAGATAGTGCTCCCACAATACCTCAGATAGTGATCCCTCAGTACCTCAGAAATGCCCCCTCAAAACCTCAAAGTGTTCCTCAGTTCCTCAGAAAGTGCTCCCTCAGTACCTCAGAAAGGGCCTCTCAATAACTCAGATAGTGTTCCCTCAGTACCTCCGATAGTTCTCCCACAATACCTCAGAAAGTGCCCCTCAATACCTCAGAATGTGCTCCCTCTATACTTCTGAAAGTGCTCCCTCTATACTTCTGAAAGTAATCCCTCAATACCTCAGAAAGTTCTTCCTCAGTTCCTCAGATAGTGCTCCCTCAATACCTCTGCAATTGCTCTCTCAATATTTCAGATAGTTGTCCCACTATACCTCAGATAATGCTCCCTCAATTCCTCAGATAGTGCTCCCTCAGTACATCAGAAAGTGATTCCTCAATACCTCAGAAAGTGCTCCCTCAAGAGCTCAGATAATGCTACCTCAGTACATCAGAAAGAGCTCCAACAATACCTCAGATAGTTCTCCCTCAATACCTCAGAAAGTGCTCCCTCAGGACCTCAGAAATGCTCCCTCAATAGTTCAGAAAGTTCACACACTATACCTCAGATAATGCTCCCTCACTTCCTCAGATTGTTCTCCCGCGGTACATCAGAAAATGCTCCCTCAATATCTCAGATAATGCTCCCACGATTCCTCAGATAGCGCTCTCTCAATACCTCAGAAATTGTTCCCTCAGTTCCTCAGAAAGTGTTCCCTCAATACCTCAGATAGTCCTCCCTCAATACCTCAGAAAGAGCTAACTGAGTACATCAGAAAGTGCTCCCTCAGTACATCAGAAAGTGCTCCCTCAGTACATCAGACAGTGCAACCTCAGTACCTCAGACAGTGCAACCTCAGTACCTCAGACAGTGCAACCTCAGTACCTCAGACAGTGCAACCTCAGTACCTCAGACAGTGCTCCCTCAATACCCCAGAAACTGCCTCCGCAATACCTCAGATGGCTCTCCCTCAGTACCTCAGGTAGTTCTCCCTCAATACCTCAGATAGTTCTCCCTCACTACCTCAGAGAGTGCTCCCTCAATTTCTCAGAGAGTGCTCCCTCAATTTCTCAGAGTGCTCCCTCAGTACCTCAGATGGTTTTTCCTCAATACCTCAGAAAATTCTCCCTCAATATCTCAGATAATGCTCCATTAATTCCACAGATTGTGCTCCCACAATACCTCAGAAAGTGCTCCTTCAGTACCTCAGATAGTGCTCCCTCAATACCTCAAAAATGCTGCCTCAATTCCTCAGAAAGTGCTCCCACAGTACCTCAGATAGTGCTCCCACAGCACCTCAGATAGTGCTCCCACAGTACCTCAGATAGTGCTCCCACAGTACCTCAGACAGTGCTCCCACAGTACCTCAGACAGTGCTCCCACAGTACCTCAGACAGTGCTCCCACAGTACCTCAGACAGTGCTCCCACAGTACCTCAGACAGTGCTCCCACAGTACCTCAGACAGTGCTCCCACAGTACCTCAGACAGTGCTCCCACAGTACCTCAGACAGTGCTCCCACAGTACCTCAGACAGTGCTCCCACAGTACCTCAGACAGTGCTCCCACAGTACCTCAGACAGTGCTCCCACAGTACCTCAGACAGTGCTCCCACAGTACCTCAGATAGTTCTCCCTCAATACCTCAGAAAGTGCTCCCTCAATACCTCAGACAGTGCTCTCACAGTACCTCAGAAAGTGCTCCCACAGTACCTCAGATAGTGCTCCCACAGTACCTCAGATAGTTCTCCCTCAGTACCTCAGATAGTTCTCCCTCAGTACCTCAGACAGTGCTCCCACAGTACCTCAGACAGTGCTCCCTCAATTCCTCAGACAGTGCTCCCTCAATAACTCAGACAGTGCTCCCTAAGTATCTCAAAGTGCTCCCTCAGTACCTCAGATAGTTCTCCTCAGTACCTCAGATAGTTCTCCCTCAATACCTCAGATAGTGCTCCCACAGTACCTCAGACAGTGCTCCCACAGTACCTCAGACAGTGCTCCCACAGTACCTCAGACAGTGCTCCCACAGTACCTCAGACAGTGCTCCCACAGTACCTCAGACAGTGCTCCCACAGTACCTCAGACAGTGCTCCCACAGTACCTCAGACAGTGCTCCCACAGTACCTCAGACAGTGCTCCCACAGTACCTCAGACAGTGCTCCACAGTACCTCAGACAGTGCTCCCACAGTACCTCAGACAGTGCTCCCACAGTACCTCAGACAGTGCTCCCACAGTACCTCAGACAGTGCTCCCACAGTACCTCAGACAGTGCTCCCACAGTACCTCAGACAGTGCTCCCACAGTACCTCAGACAGTGCTCCCACAGTACCTCAGACAGTGCTCCCACAGTACCTCAGACAGTGCTCCCACAGTACCTCAGACAGTGCTCCCACAGTACCTCAGACAGTGCTCCCACAGTACCTCAGACAGTGCTCCCACAGTACCTCAGACAGTGCTCCCACAGTACCTCAGACAGTGCTCCCACAGTACCTCAGACAGTGCTCCCACAGTACCTCAGACAGTGCTCCCACAGTACCTCAGACAGTGCTCCCACAGTACCTCAGACAGTGCTCCCACAGTACCTCAGACAGTGCTCCCACAGTACCTCAGACAGTGCTCCCACAGTACCTCAGACAGTGCTCCCACAGTACCTCAGACAGTGCTCCCACAGAACCTCAGATAGGTCTCCCTCAGTACCTCAGATAGTTCTCCCTCAATACCTCAGAAAGTGCTCCCTCAATACCTCAGACAGTGCTCTCACAGTACCTCAGAAAGTGCTCCCACAGTACCTCAGATAGTGCTCCCACAGTACCTCAGATAGTTCTCCCTCAGTACCTCAGATAGTTCTCCCTCAGTACCTCAGATAGTGCTCCACAGTACCTCAGACAGTGCTCCCTCAATTCCTCAGACAGTGCTCCCTAAGTATCTCAAAGTGCTCCCTCAGTACCTCAGATAGTTCTCCCTCAGTACCTCAGATAGTTCTCCCTCAGTACCTCAAAAATGCTGCCTCAATACCTCAGATAGTGCTCCCACAGTACCTCAGATAGTGCTCCCACAGTACCTCAGATAGTGCTCCCACAGTACCTCAGATAGTGCTCCCACAGTACCTCAGATAGTGCTCCCACAGTACCTCAGATAGTTCTCCCTCAGTACCTCAGATAGTTCTCCCTCAGTACCTCAGATAGTTCTCCCTCAGATACTTCTCCCTCAATACCTCAGAATGTGCTCCCTCAATACCTCAGAAAGTGCTCCCTCAATACCTCAGAATGTGCCCCTCAATACCTCAGACAGTGCTCTCACAGTACCTCAGAAAGTGCTCCCTAAGTATCTCAAAGTGCTACCTCAGTACCTCAGATAGTTCTCCCCTCAGTACCTCAGATAGTTCTCCTCAATACCTCAAAAATGCTGCCTCAATACCTCAGATAGTGCTCCCACAGTACCTCAGATAGTGCTCCCACAGTACCTCAGATAGTGCTCCCACAGTACCTCAGATAGTGCTCCCACAGTACCTCAGATAGTGCTCCCACAGTACCTCAGACAGTGCTCCCTCAATTCCTCAGAAAGTGCTCCCTCAATACCTCAGAATGTGCCCCTCAATACCTCAGACAGTGCTCTCACAGTACCTCAGAAAGTGCTCCCTAAGTATCTCAAAGTGCTACCTCAGTACCTCAGATAGTTCTCCCTCAGTACCTCAGATAGTTCTCCCTCAATACCTCAAAAATGCTGCCTCAATACCTCAGATAGTGCTCCCACAGTACCTCAGATAGTGCTCCCACAGTACCTCAGATAGTGCTCCCACAGTACCTCAGATAGTGCTCCCACAGTACCTCAGATAGTGCTCCCACAGTACCTCAGACAGTGCTCCCTCAATTCCTCAGAAAGTGCTCCCTCAATTCCTCAGAAAGTGCTCCCTCAATACCTCAGAATGTGCCCCTCAATACCTCAGACAGTGCTCTCACAGTACCTCAGAAAGTGCTCCCTAAGTATCTCAAAGTGCTACCTCAGTACCTCAGATAGTTCTCCCCTCAGTACCTCAGATAGTTCTCCCTCAATACCTCAAAAATGCTGCCTCAATACCTCAGATAGTGCTCCCACAGTACCTCAGATAGTGCTCCCACAGTACCTCAGATAGTGCTCCCACAGTACCTCAGATAGTGCTCCCACAGTACCTCAGATAGTGCTCCCACAGTACCTCAGACAGTGCTCCCTCAATTCCTCAGACAGTGCTCCCTCAATAACTCAGATAGTGCTCCCTAAGTATCTCAAAGTGCTACCTCAGTACCTCAGATAGTTCTCCCTCAGTACCTCAGATAGTTCTCCCTCAGTACCTCAGATAGTTCTCCCTCAGTACCTCAGATAGTTCTCCCTCAGTACCTCAGATAGTTCTCCCTCATAGTACCTCAGATAGTTCTCCCTCAGTACCTCAGAAAGTGCTCCCTCAATACCTCAGAAAGTGCTCCCTCAATACCTCAGACAGTGCTCTCACAGTACCTCAGAAAGTGCTCCCTAAGTATCTCAAAGTGCTACCTCAGTACCTCAGATAGTTCTCCCTCAATACCTCAAAAATGCTGCCTCAATACCTCAGATAGTGCTCCCACAGTACCTCAGATAGTTCTCCCTCAGTACCTCAGATAGTTCTCCCTCAGTACCTCAGATAGTTCTCCCTCAGTACCTCAGATAGTTCTCCCTCAATACCTCAAAAATGCTGCCTCAATACCTCAGATAGTGCTCCCACAGTACCTCAGATAGTGCTCCCACAGTACCTCAGATAGTGCTCCCACAGTACCTCAGATAGTGCTCCCACAGTACCTCAGACAGTGCTCCCACAGTACCTCAGACAGTGCTCCCACAGTACCTCAGACAGTGCTCCCACAGTACCTCAGACAGTGCTCCCACAGTACCTCAGACAGTGCTCCCACAGTACCTCAGACAGTGCTCCCACAGTACCTCAGACAGTGCTCCCCACAGTACCTCAGACAGTGCTCCCACAGTACCTCAGACAGTGCTCCCACAGTACCTCAGACAGTGCTCCCACAGTACCTCAGACAGTGCTCCCACAGTACCTCAGACAGTGCTCCCACAGTACCTCAGACAGTGCTCCCACAGTACCTCAGACAGTGCTCCCACAGTACCTCAGACAGTGCTCCCACAGTACCTCAGACAGTGCTCCCACAGTACCTCAGACAGTGCTCCCACAGTACCTCAGACAGTGCTCCCACAGTACCTCAGACAGTGCTCCCACAGTACCTCAGACAGTGCTCCCACAGTACCTCAGACAGTGCTCCCACAGTACCTCAGACAGTGCTCCCACAGTACCTCAGACAGTGCTCCCACAGTACCTCAGACAGTGCTCCCACAGTACCTCAGACAGTGCTCCCACAGTACCTCAGACAGTGCTCCCACAGTACCTCAGACAGTGCTCCCTCAATAACTCAGACAGTGCTCCCTCAATAACTCAGATAGTTCTCCCTCAGTACCTCAGATAGTTCTCCCTCAGTACCGCAGATAGTTCTCCCTCAGTACCTCAGACAGTTCTCCCTCAGTACCTCAGACAGTTCTCCCTCAGTACCTCAGACAGTTCTCCCTCAGTACCTCAGACAGTTCTCCCTCAGTACCTCAGACAGTTCTCCCTCAGTACCTCAGACAGTTCTCCCTCAGTACCTCAGACAGTTCTCCCTCAGTACCTCAGACAGTTCTCCCTCAGTACCTCAGACAGTTCTCCCTCAGTACCTCAGACAGTTCTCCCTCAGTACCTCAGACAGTGCTCCCACAGTACCTCAGACAGTGCTCCCACAGTACCTCAGAAAGTGCTCCCTCAATACCTCAGAATGTGCCCCACAGTACCTCAGACAGTGCTCCCACAGTACCTCAGACAGTGCTCCCACAGTACCTCAGACAGTGCTCCCACAGTACCTCAGACAGTGCTCCCACAGTACCTCAGACAGTGCTCCCTCAATTCCTCAGACAGTGCTCCTCAATTCCTCAGACAGTGCTCCCTCAATACCTCAGAATGTGCCCCTCAATACCTCAGAATGTGCCCCTCAATACCTCAGAATGTGCCCCTCAATACCTCAGAATGTGCCCCTCAATACCTCAGAATGTGCCCCTCAATACCTCAGAAAGTGCCCCTCAATACCTCAGACAGTGCTCCCTAAGTACCACAGAAAGTTCTCCCGCAGCACCTCAGAAAATGCTCCGTCAGGACATCAGAAAGTGCTCCCTCAGTTCCGCAGATGGTTCTCCCTCAATACCTCAAATAGTTCTCCCTCAGTACCTCAGAAAGTGCTCACTCAATACCTCAGATAATTCTCCCTCAATACATCAGAAAGTGATCCCTCAATACCTCAGAAAGTTCTTCCTCAGCACATCAGAAAGTGCTCCCTCAATACCTCAGAAAGTGATTCCTCAGCACATCAGAAAGTGCTCCCTCAATACCTCAGAAAGTGATTCCTCAATCCCTCAGATAGTGTTCCCTCAGTACCTCAGATAATGCTCCCTCAAATTCCTCAGATAGTGCTCCCGCAGTACACCAGAAAATGCTCCCTCAATATCTCAGATAATGGTCCCTCAATTCCTCAGATAGTGCTCCCTCAATATCTCAGAATGTGCTCCCTCAATATCTCAGAATGTGCTCCCTCAGTACCTCACATAGTGTTCCCTCAGTACCTCTGATAGTGCACCCTCAGTACCTCAGAAATTGCTCCCTCAAAACACAGAATGTGCTCCCTCAATTCCTCAGATAGTGATCCCTCAGTACCTCAGATAGCTCTCCCTCAGTACCTCAGAAAGTGATCCCTCAGTACCTCAGAAAGTGATCCCTCAGTACCTCAGAAAGAGCTCCATCAGTATCTCAAAAAGTGCTCTCTTAATACCTCAGACAGTGCTACCTCATTACCTCATAAAGTGCTCTCTCGGTACCTCAGATAGTGCTCCCTCAGTACCTCAGAAAGTTTTCCCTCAGGACCTCAGAAAGTGCTCTCTCAGCACGTCAGAAAGACCTCCCTCAGTACCCCAGAAACCGCCTCCTCAATAGCTCTCATGGCTCTCCCTCACTACCTCAGGTAGTTCTCCCTCAGTAACTCAGAAAGTGCTCCCTGAATACCTCAGAACGTACCACCTCAATACCTCTGACAGCGCTCCCTCAGTACCTCAGATAGTTCTCCCGCAATACATCAGGAAGTGTTGCCTCATTTCCTCAGAAAGTGTTGCCTCATTTCCTCAGAAAGTGTTGCCTCAATTCCTCAGAAAGTGCTCCCTCATTTCCTCAGAAAGTGCTGCCTCATTTCCTCAGAAAGTGCTGCCTCATTTCCTCAGAAAGTGCTCCCTCTGTACCTCAGAAAGTGCTCCCTCTGTACCTCAGAAAGTGCTCCCTCTGTACCTCAGAAAGTGCTCCCTCTGTACCTCAGAAAGTGCTCCCTCTGTACCTCAGAAAGTGCTCCTCTGTACCTCAGAAAGTGCTCCTCTGTACCTCAGAAAGTGCTCCCTCTGTACCTCAGAAAGTGCTCCCTCTGTACCTCAGAAAGTGCTCCCTCTGTACCTCAGAAAGTGCTCCCTCTGTACCTCAGAAAGTGCTCCCTCTGTACCTCAGAAAGTGCTCCCTCTGTACCTCAGAAAGTGCTCCCTCTGTACCTCAGAAAGTGCTCCCTCTGTACCTCAGAAAGTGCTCCCTCTGTACCTCAGAAAGTGCTCCCTCTGTACCTCAGAAAGTGCCCCTCTGTACCTCAGAAAGTGCTCCCTCTGTACCTCAGAAAGTGTTGCCTCATTTCCTCAGAAAGTGTTGCCTCATTTCCTCAGAAAGTGCTCCCTCTGTACCTCAGAAAGTGTTGCCTCATTTCCTCAGAAAGTGTTGCCTCATTTCCTCAGAAAGTGTTGCCTCATTTCCTCAGAAAGTGTTGCCTCATTTCCTCAGAAAGTGCTCCCTCTGTACCTCAGAAAGTGTTGCCTCATTTCCTCAGAAAGTGTTGCCTCATTTCCTCAGAAAGTGTTGCCTCATTTCCTCAGAAAGTGTTGCCTCATTTCCTCAGAAAGTGCTCCCTCTGTACCTCAGAAAGTGTTGCCTCATTTCCTCAGAAAGTGATGCCTCATTTCCTCAGAAAGTGTTGCCTCATTTCCTCAGAAAGTGTTGCCTCATTTCCTCAGAAAGTGTTGCCTCATTTCCTCAGAAAGTGTTGCCTCATTTCCTCAGAAGTGTTGCCTCATTTCCTCAGAAAGTGCTCCCTCTGTACCTCAGAAAGTGTTGCCTCTGTACCTCAGAAAGCGCTCCCTCTGTACCTCAGAAAGCGCTCCCTCTGTACCTCAGAAAGTGCTCCCTCTGTACCTCAGAAAGTGTTGCCTCATTTCCTCAGAAAGTGTTGCCTCATTTCCTCAGAAAGTGTTGCCTCATTTCCTCAGAAAGTGTTGCCTCATTTCCTCAGAAAGTGCTCCCTCTGTACCTCAGAAAGTGTTGCCTCTGTACCTCAGAAAGCGCTCCCTCTGTACCTCAGAAAGCGCTCCCTCTGTACCTCAGAAAGTGCTCCCTCTGTACCTCAGAAAGTGTTGCCTCATTTCCTCAGAAAGTGTTGCCTCATTTCCTCAGAAAGTGTTGCCTCATTTCCTCAGAAAGTGCTCCCTCATTTCCTCAGAAAGTGCTGCCTCATTTCCTCAGAAAGTGCTCCCTCTGTACCTCAGAAAGTGCTCCCTCTGTACCTCAGAAAGTGCTCCCTCTGTACCTCAGAAAGTGCTCCCTCTGTACCTCAGAAAGTGCTCCCTCTGTACCTCAGAAAGTGCTCCCTCTGTACCTCAGAAAGTGCTCCCTCTGTACCTCAGAAAGTGCTCCCTCTGTACCTCAGAAAGTGCTCCCTCTGTACCTCAGAAAGTGCTCCCTCTGTACCTCAGAAAGTGCTCCCTCTGTACCTCAGAAAGTGCTCCCTCTGTACCTCAGAAAGTGCTCCCTCTGTACCTCAGAAAGTGCTCCCTCTGTACCTCAGAAAGTGCTCCCTCTGTACCTCAGAAAGTGCTCCCTCTGTACCTCAGAAAGTGCTCCCTCTGTACCTCAGAAAGTGTTGCCTCATTTCCTCAGAAAGTGTTGCCTCATTTCCTCAGAAAGTGCTCCCTCTGTACCTCAGAAAGTGTTGCCTCATTTCCTCAGAAAGTGTTGCCTCATTTCCTCAGAAAGTGTTGCCTCATTTCCTCAGAAAGTGTTGCCTCATTTCCTCAGAAAGTGCTCCCTCTGTACCTCAGAAAGTGTTGCCTCATTTCCTCAGAAAGTGTTGCCTCATTTCCTCAGAAAGTGTTGCCTCATTTCCTCAGAAAGTGTTGCCTCATTTCCTCAGAAAGTGCTCCCTCTGTACCTCAGAAAGTGTTGCCTCATTTCCTCAGAAAGTGTTGCCTCATTTCCTCAGAAAGTGTTGCCTCATTTCCTCAGAAAGTGTTGCCTCATTTCCTCAGAAAGTGTTGCCTCATTTCCTCAGAAAGTGTTGCCTCATTTCCTCAGAAAGTGTTGCCTCATTTCCTCAGAAAGTGTTGCCTCATTTCCTCAGAAAGTGCTCCCTCTGTACCTCAGAAAGTGTTGCCTCATTTCCTCAGAAAGTGCTCCCTCTGTACCTCAGAAAGTGTTGCCTCATTTCCTCAGAAAGAGTTGCCTCATTTCCTCAGAAAGTGTTGCCTCATTTCCTCAGAAAGTGTTGCCTCATTTCCTCAGAAAGTGTTGCCTCATTTCCTCAGAAAGTGTTGCCTCATTTCCTCAGAAAGTGCTCCCTCTGTACCTCAGAAAGTGTTGCCTCTGTACCTCAGAAAGTGTTGCCTCATTTCCTCAGAAAGTGTTGCCTCATTTCCTCAGAAAGTGCTCCCTCTGTACCTCAGAAAGTGTTGCCTCTGTACCTCAGAAAGTGTTGCCTCTGTACCTCAGAAAGTGTTGCCTCATTTCCTCAGAAAGTGTTGCCTCATTTCCTCAGAAAGTGCTCCCTCTGTACCTCAGAAAGTGTTGCCTCATTTCCTCAGAAAGTGTTGCCTCATTTCCTCAGAAAGTGTTGCCTCATTTCCTCAGAAAGTGCTCCCTCTGTACCTCAGAAAGTGTTGCCTCTGTACCTCAGAAAGTGCTCCCTCTGTACCTCAGAAAGTGCTCCCTCTGTACCTCAGAAAGTGTTGCCTCATTTCCTCAGAAAGTGTTGCCTCATTTCCTCAGAAAGTGTTGCCTCATTCCTCAGAAAGTGCTCCCTCATTTCCTCAGAAAGTGCTCCCTCATTTCCTCAGAAAGTGTTGCCTCTGTACCTCAGAAAGTGTTGCCTCTGTTCCTCAGAAAGTGCTCCCTCTGTACCTCAGAAAGTGCTCCCTCTGTACCTCAGAAAGTGCTCCCTCTGTACCTCAGAAAGTGTTGCCTCATTTCCTCAGAAAGTGCTCCCTCTGTACCTCAGAAAGTGCTCCCTCTGTACCTCAGAAAGTGCTCCCTCTGTACCTCAGAAAGTGCTCCCTCTGTTCCTCAGAAAGTGCTCCCTCTGTTCCTCAGAAAGTGCTCCCTCTGTTCCTCAGAAAGTGCTCCCTCTGTTCCTCAGAAAGTGTTGCCTCATTTCCTCAGAAAGTGTTGCCTCATTTCCTCAGAAAGTGTTGCCTCATTTCCTCAGAAAGTGTTGCCTCATTTCCTCAGAAAGTGTTGCCTCATTTCCTCAGAAAGTGCTCCCTCTGTACCTCAGAAAGTGTTGCCTCTGTACCTCAGAAAGTGCTCCCTCTGTACCTCAGAAAGTGCTCCCTCTGTACCTCAGAAAGTGTTGCCTCATTTCCTCAGAAAGTGTTGCCTCATTTCCTCAGAAAGTGTTGCCTCATTTCCTCAGAAAGTGCTCCCTCTGTACCTCAGAAAGTGTTGCCTCATTTCCTCAGAAAGTGCTCCCTCTGTACCTCAGAAAGTGTTGCCTCTGTACCTCAGAAAGTGCTCCCTCTGTACCTCAGAAAGTGCTCCCTCTGTACCTCAGAAAGTGCTCCCTCTGTACCTCAGAAAGTGTTGCCTCATTTCCTCAGAAAGTGCTCCCTCTGTACCTCAGAAAGTGCTCCCTCTGTACCTCAGAAAGTGCTCCCTCTGTACCTCAGAAAGTGCTCCCTCTGTACCTCAGAAAGTGTTGCCTCATTTCCTCAGAAAGTGTTGCCTCATTTCCTCAGAAAGTGTTGCCTCATTTCCTCAGAAAGTGTTGCCTCATTTCCTCAGAAAGTGCTCCCTCTGTACCTCAGAAAGTGTTGCCTCTGTACCTCAGAAAGTGCTGCCTCTGTACCTCAGAAAGTGCTCCCTCTGTACCTCAGAAAGTGTTGCCTCATTTCCTCAGAAAGTGTTGCCTCATTTCCTCAGAAAGTGTTGCCTCATTTCCTCAGAAAGTGCTCCCTCTGTACCTCAGAAAGTGTTGCCTCATTTCCTCAGAAAGTGTTGCCTCATTTCCTCAGAAAGTGTTGCCTCATTTCCTCAGAAAGTGCTCCCTCTGTACCTCAGAAAGTGCTCCCTCTGTACCTCAGAAAGTGTTGCCTCATTTCCTCAGAAAGTGTTGCCTCATTTCCTCAGAAAGTGTTGCCTCATTTCCTCAGAAAGTGCTCCCTCTGTACCTCAGAAAGTGCTCCCTCTGTACCTCAGAAAGTGTTGCCTCATTTCCTCAGAAAGTGTTGCCTCATTTCCTCAGAAAGTGCTCCCTCTGTACCTCAGAAAGTGCTCCCTCTGTACCTCAGAAAGTGCTCCCTCTGTACCTCAGAAAGTGTTGCCTCATTTCCTCAGAAAGTGTTGCCTCATTTCCTCAGAAAGTGTTGCCTCATTTCCTCAGAAAGTGTTGCCTCATTTCCTCAGAAAGTGCTCCCTCTGTACCTCAGAAAGTGTTGCCTCATTTCCTCAGAAAGTGTTGCCTCATTTCCTCAGAAAGTGCTCCCTCTGTACCTCAGAAAGTGTTGCCTCATTTCCTCAGAAAGTGCTCCCTCTGTACCTCAGAAAGTGCTCCCTCTGTACCTCAGAAAGTGCTCCCTCTGTACCTCAGAAAGTGTTGCCTCATTTCCTCAGAAAGTGTTGCCTCATTTCCTCAGAAAGTGTTGCCTCATTTCCTCAGAAAGTGTTGCCTCATTTCCTCAGAAAGTGTTGCCTCATTTCCTCAGAAAGTGCTCCCTCTGTACCTCAGAAAGTGTTGCCTCATTTCCTCAGAAAGTGCTCCCTCTGTACCTCAGAAAGTGTTGCCTCATTTCCTCAGAAAGTGTTGCCTCATTTCCTCAGAAAGTGTTGCCTCATTTCCTCAGAAAGTGCTCCCTCTGTACCTCAGAAAGTGTTGCCTCTGTACCTCAGAAAGCGCTCCCTCTGTACCTCAGAAAGCGCTCCCTCTGTACCTCAGAAAGTGCTCCCTCTGTACCTCAGAAAGTGTTGCCTCATTTCCTCAGAAAGTGTTGCCTCATTTCCTCAGAAAGTGTTGCCTCATTTCCTCAGAAAGTGCTCCCTCTGTACCTCAGAAAGTGTTGCCTCTGTACCTCAGAAAGCGCTCCCTCTGTACCTCAGAAAGCGCTCCCTCTGTACCTCAGAAAGCGCTCCCTCTGTACCTCAGAAAGCGCTCCCTCTGTACCTCAGAAAGCGCTCCCTCTGTACCTCAGAAAGCGCTCCCTCTGTACCTCAGACAGCGCTCCCTCTGTACCTCAGATAGTTCTCCCTCAGTCCCTCAGATAGTACTCCCTCAATACCTCAGGAAGTGCTCCCTCAATACCTCAGATACTTCTCCCTCAATACCTCAGAAAGTGCTCCCTCAATATCTCAGAAGGTTCTCCATCAATACCTGTTCATGTGCTCCCTCAATACGTCTGAAAGTGCTCCTTCAATACGTCTGAAAGTGATCCCACAGTACCTCAGAAAGTGCTCCCTCAGTACCCCACAAACTGCCCCCTCAATACCTCAGATGGCTCTCGCTCAGTACCTCAGGTAGTTCTCCCTCAATACCTTAAATAGTTCTCCCTCAGTACCTCACAATGTGCTCCCTTTATACCTCAGATAGTTCTCCCTCAATACCTCAAATACTTCTCCATCAGTACCCTAGAAAGGGCTTCCTCAATTCCTCAGTACACCTGAAATTGTTCCCTCAGTACCTCAGAAAGTGCCCCCTCAGTATCTCAAAAAGTGCTCTCTTAATACCACAGACAGTGCTACCTCAATACCTCATAACGTGCTCGCTCGGTACCACAGATAGTGCTCCCTCAATCCCTCAAAAAGTGCTGCCTCAGTACCTCAGACAATGATCCCTCAATACCTCAGAAAGTGTTCTCTGAATATCTAAAAAAAAGTGCTCCGTCTATATCCCAGAAAGTGCTCCCTCAATCCTTCAGAAAGTCTCCCTCTATCTCAGAAAATGCTCCCTCAATACCTCAAGTGCTCCCTCAGTACCCCAGAAACTGCCTCCTCAATACCTCAGACGGCTCTCCCTCAGTACCTGAGGTATTTCTCCCTCAGTACCTCAGAAAGCGCTCCCTCAGTACCTCAGAAAGCGCTCCCTCAGTACCTCAGAAAGCGCTCCCTCAGTACCTCAGAAAGCGCTCCCTCAGTACCTCAGAAAGCGCTCCCTCAGTACCTCAGAAAGCGCTCCCTCAGTACCTCAGAAAGCGCTCCCTCAGTACCTCAGAAAGCGCTCCCTCAGTACCTCAGAAAGCGCTCCCTCAGTACCTCAGAAAGCGCTCCCTCAGTACCTCAGAAAGCGCTCCCTCAGTACCTCAGAAAGCGCTCCCTCAGTACCTCAGAAAGCGCTCCCTCAGTACCTCAGAAAGCGCTCCCTCAGTACCTCAGAAAGCGCTCCCTCAGTACCTCAGAAAGCGCTCCCTCAGTACCTCAGAAAGCGCTCCCTCAGTACCTCAGAAAGCGCTCCCTCAGTACCTCAGAAAGCGCTCCCTCAGTACCTCAGAAAGCGCTCCCTCAGTACCTCAGAAAGCGCTCCCTCAGTACCTCAGAAAGCGCTCCCTCAGTACCTCAGAAAGCGCTCCCTCAGTACCTCAGAAAGCGCTCCCTCAGTACCTCAGAAAGCGCTCCCTCAGTACCTCAGAAAGCGCTCCCTCAGTACCTCAGAAAGCGCTCCCTCAGTACCTCAGAAAGCGCTCCCTCAGTACCTCAGAAAGCGCTCCCTCAGTACCTCAGAAAGCGCTCCCTCAGTACCTCAGAAAGCGCTCCCTCAGTACCTCAGAAAGCGCTCCCTCAGTACCTCAGAAAGCGCTCCCTCAGTACCTCAGAAAGCGCTCCCTCAGTACCTCAGAAAGCGCTCCCTCAGTACCTCAGAAAGCGCTCCCTCAGTACCTCAGAAAGCGCTCCCTCAGTACCTCAGAAAGCGCTCCCTCAGTACCTCAGAAAGCGCTCCCTCAGTACCTCAGAAAGCGCTCCCTCAGTACCTCAGAAAGCGCTCCCTCAGTACCTCAGAAAGCGCTCCCTCAGTACCTCAGAAAGCGCTCCCTCAGTACCTCAGAAAGCGCTCCCTCAGTACCTCAGAAAGCGCTCCCTCAGTACCTCAGAAAGCGCTCCCTCAGTACCTCAGAAAGCGCTCCCTCAGTACCTCAGAAAGCGCTCCCTCAGTACCTCAGAAAGCGCTCCCTCAGTACCTCAGAAAGCGCTCCCTCAGTACCTCAGAAAGCGCTCCCTCAGTACCTCAGAAAGCGCTCCCTCAGTACCTCAGAAAGCGCTCCCTCAGTACCTCAGAAAGCGCTCCCTCAGTACCTCAGAAAGCGCTCCCTCAGTACCTCAGAAAGCGCTCCCTCAGTACCTCAGAAAGCGCTCCCTCAGTACCTCAGAAAGCGCTCCCTCAGTACATCAGAAAGCGCTCCCTCAGTACATCAGAAAGTGCTCCCACAGTACCTCAGACAGTGCTCCCACAGTACCTCAGACAGTGCTCCCACAGTACCTCAGACAGTGCTCCCACAGTACCTCAGACAGTGCTCCCACAGTACCTCAGACAGTGCTCCCACAGTACCTCAGACAGTGCTCCCACAGTACCTCAGACAGTGCTCCCACAGTACCTCAGACAGTGCTCCCACAGTACCTCAGACAGTGCTCCCACAGTACCTCAGACAGTGCTCCCACAGTACCTCAGACAGTGCTCCCACAGTACCTCAGACAGTGCTCCCACAGTACCTCAGACAGTGCTCCCACAGTACCTCAGACAGTGCTCCCACAGTACCTCAGACAGTGCTCCCACAGTACCTCAGATAGGTCTCCCTCAGTACCTCAGATAGTTCTCCCTCAATACCTCAGAAAGTGCTCCCTCAATACCTCAGACAGTGCTCTCACAGTACCTCAGAAAGTGCTCCCACAGTACCTCAGATAGTGCTCCCACAGTACCTCAGATAGTTCTCCCTCAGTACCTCAGATAGTTCTCCCTCAGTACCTCAGATAGTGCTCCCACAGTACCTCAGACAGTGCTCCCTCAATTCCTCAGACAGTGCTCCCTAAGTATCTCAAAGTGCTCCCTCAGTACCTCAGATAGTTCTCCCTCAGTACCTCAGATAGTTCTCCCTCAGTACCTCAAAATGCTGCCTCAATACCTCAGATAGTGCTCCCACAGTACCTCAGATAGTGCTCCCACAGTACCTCAGATAGTGCTCCCACAGTACCTCAGATAGTGCTCCCACAGTACCTCAGATAGTGCTCCCACAGTACCTCAGATAGTTCTCCCTCAGTACCTCAGATAGTTCTCCCTCAGTACCTCAGATAGTTCTCCCTCAGATACTTCTCCCTCAATACCTCAGAATGTGCTCCCTCAATACCTCAGAAAGTGCTCCCTCAATACCTCAGAATGTGCCCCTCAATACCTCAGACAGTGCTCTCACAGTACCTCAGAAAGTGCTCCCTAAGTATCTCAAAGTGCTACCTCAGTACCTCAGATAGTTCTCCCTCAGTACCTCAGATAGTTCTCCCTCAATACCTCAAAAATGCTGCCTCAATACCTCAGATAGTGCTCCCACAGTACCTCAGATAGTGCTCCCACAGTACCTCAGATAGTGCTCCCACAGTACCTCAGATAGTGCTCCCACAGTACCTCAGATAGTGCTCCCACAGTACCTCAGACAGTGCTCCCTCAATTCCTCAGAAAGTGCTCCCTCAATACCTCAGAATGTGCCCCTCAATACCTCAGACAGTGCTCTCACAGTACCTCAGAAAGTGCTCCCTAAGTATCTCAAAGTGCTACCTCAGTACCTCAGATAGTTCTCCCTCAGTACCTCAGATAGTTCTCCCTCAATACCTCAAAAATGCTGCCTCAATACCTCAGATAGTGCTCCCACAGTACCTCAGATAGTGCTCCCACAGTACCTCAGATAGTGCTCCCACAGTACCTCAGATAGTGCTCCCACAGTACCTCAGATAGTGCTCCCACAGTACCTCAGACAGTGCTCCCTCAATTCCTCAGAAAGTGCTCCCTCAATTCCTCAGAAAGTGCTCCCTCAATACCTCAGAATGTGCCCCTCAATACCTCAGACAGTGCTCTCACAGTACCTCAGAAAGTGCTCCCTAAGTATCTCAAAGTGCTACCTCAGTACCTCAGATAGTTCTCCCCAGTACCTCAGATAGTTCTCCCTCAATACCTCAAAAATGCTGCCTCAATACCTCAGATAGTGCTCCCACAGTACCTCAGATAGTGCTCCCACAGTACCTCAGATAGTGCTCCCACAGTACCTCAGATAGTGCTCCCACAGTACCTCAGATAGTGCTCCCACAGTACCTCAGACAGTGCTCCCTCAATTCCTCAGACAGTGCTCCCTCAATAACTCAGATAGTGCTCCCTAAGTATCTCAAAGTGCTACCTCAGTACCTCAGATAGTTCTCCCTCAGTACCTCAGATAGTTCTCCCTCAGTACCTCAGATAGTTCTCCCTCAGTACCTCAGATAGTTCTCCCTCAGTACCTCAGATAGTTCTCCCTCAGTACCTCAGATAGTTCTCCCTCAGTACCTCAGAAAGTGCTCCCTCAATACCTCAGAAAGTGCTCCCTCAATACCTCAGACAGTGCTCTCACAGTACCTCAGAAAGTGCTCCCTAAGTATCTCAAAGTGCTACCTCAGTACCTCAGATAGTTCTCCCTCAATACCTCAAAAATGCTGCCTCAATACCTCAGATAGTGCTCCCACAGTACCTCAGATAGTTCTCCCTCAGTACCTCAGATAGTTCTCCCTCAGTACCTCAGATAGTTCTCCCTCAGTACCTCAGATAGTTCTCCCTCAATACCTCAAAAATGCTGCCTCAATACCTCAGATAGTGCTCCCACAGTACCTCAGATAGTGCTCCCACAGTACCTCAGATAGTGCTCCCACAGTACCTCAGATAGTGCTCCACAGTACCTCAGACAGTGCTCCCACAGTACCTCAGACAGTGCTCCCACAGTACCTCAGACAGTGCTCCCACAGTACCTCAGACAGTGCTCCCACAGTACCTCAGACAGTGCTCCCACAGTACCTCAGACAGTGCTCCCACAGTACCTCAGACAGTGCTCCCACAGTACCTCAGACAGTGCTCCCACAGTACCTCAGACAGTGCTCCCACAGTACCTCAGACAGTGCTCCCACAGTACCTCAGACAGTGCTCCCACAGTACCTCAGACAGTGCTCCCACAGTACCTCAGACAGTGCTCCCACAGTACCTCAGACAGTGCTCCCACAGTACCTCAGACAGTGCTCCCACAGTACCTCAGACAGTGCTCCCACAGTACCTCAGACAGTGCTCCCACAGTACCTCAGACAGTGCTCCCACAGTACCTCAGACAGTGCTCCCACAGTACCTCAGACAGTGCTCCCACAGTACCTCAGACAGTGCTCCCACAGTACCTCAGACAGTGCTCCCACAGTACCTCAGACAGTGCTCCCACAGTACCTCAGACAGTGCTCCCACAGTACCTCAGACAGTGCTCCCACAGTACCTCAGACAGTGCTCCCACAGTACCTCAGACAGTGCTCCCACAGTACCTCAGACAGTGCTCCCTCAATAACTCAGACAGTGCTCCCTCAATAACTCAGATAGTTCTCCCTCAGTACCTCAGATAGTTCTCCCTCAGTACCGCAGATAGTTCTCCCTCAGTACCTCAGACAGTTCTCCCTCAGTACCTCAGACAGTTCTCCCTCAGTACCTCAGACAGTTCTCCCTCAGTACCTCAGACAGTTCTCCCTCAGTACCTCAGACAGTTCTCCCTCAGTACCTCAGACAGTTCTCCCTCAGTACCTCAGACAGTTCTCCCTCAGTACCTCAGACAGTTCTCCCTCAGTACCTCAGACAGTTCTCCCTCAGTACCTCAGACAGTTCTCCCTCAGTACCTCAGACAGTGCTCCCACAGTACCTCAGACAGTGCTCCCACAGTACCTCAGAAAGTGCTCCCTCAATACCTCAGAATGTGCCCCACAGTACCTCAGACAGTGCTCCCACAGTACCTCAGACAGTGCTCCCACAGTACCTCAGACAGTGCTCCCACAGTACCTCAGACAGTGCTCCCACAGTACCTCAGACAGTGCTCCCTCAATTCCTCAGACAGTGCTCCCTCAATTCCTCAGACAGTGCTCCCTCAATACCTCAGAATGTGCCCCTCAATACCTCAGAATGTGCCCCTCAATACCTCAGAATGTGCCCCTCAATACCTCAGAATGTGCCCCTCAATACCTCAGAATGTGCCCCTCAATACCTCAGAAAGTGCCCCTCAATACCTCAGACAGTGCTCCCTAAGTACCACAGAAAGTTCTCCCGCAGCACCTCAGAAAATGCTCCGTCAGGACATCAGAAAGTGCTCCCTCAGTTCCGCAGATGGTTCTCCCTCAATACCTCAAATAGTTCTCCCTCAGTACCTCAGAAAGTGCTCACTCAATACCTCAGATAATTCTCCCTCAATACATCAGAAAGTGATCCCTCAATACCTCAGAAAGTTCTTCCTCAGCACATCAGAAAGTGCTCCCTCAATACCTCAGAAAGTGATTCCTCAGCAC
The DNA here is from genome assembly GCF_020745735.1 of Hemiscyllium ocellatum. Classification (NCBI taxonomy): domain Eukaryota; kingdom Metazoa; phylum Chordata; class Chondrichthyes; order Orectolobiformes; family Hemiscylliidae; genus Hemiscyllium; species Hemiscyllium ocellatum. Next base: position 171,576 of record NW_026869258.1, on the reverse strand, counting down.
ATCAGAAAGTGCTCCCTCAATACCTCAGAAAGTGATTCCTCAATCCCTCAGATAGTGTTCCCTCAGTACCTCAGATAATGCTCCCTCAAATTCCTCAGATAGTGCTCCCGCAGTACACCAGAAAATGCTCCCTCAATATCTCAGATAATGGTCCCTCAATTCCTCAGATAGTGCTCCCTCAATATCTCAGAATGTGCTCCCTCAATATCTCAGAATGTGCTCCCTCAGTACCTCACATAGTGTTCCCTCAGTACCTCTGATAGTGCACCCTCAGTACCTCAGAAATTGCTCCCTCAAAACACAGAATGTGCTCCCTCAATTCCTCAGATAGTGATCCCTCAGTACCTCAGATAGCTCTCCCTCAGTACCTCAGAAAGTGATCCCTCAGTACCTCAGAAAGTGATCCCTCAGTACCTCAGAAAGAGCTCCATCAGTATCTCAAAAAGTGCTCTCTTAATACCTCAGACAGTGCTACCTCATTACCTCATAAAGTGCTCTCTCGGTACCTCAGATAGTGCTCCCTCAGTACCTCAGAAAGTTTTCCCTCAGGACCTCAGAAAGTGCTCTCTCAGCACGTCAGAAAGACCTCCCTCAGTACCCCAGAAACCGCCTCCTCAATAGCTCTCATGGCTCTCCCTCACTACCTCAGGTAGTTCTCCCTCAGTAACTCAGAAAGTGCTCCCTGAATACCTCAGAACGTACCACCTCAATACCTCTGACAGCGCTCCCTCAGTACCTCAGATAGTTCTCCCGCAATACATCAGGAAGTGTTGCCTCATTTCCTCAGAAAGTGTTGCCTCATTTCCTCAGAAAGTGTTGCCTCATTTCCTCAGAAAGTGCTCCCTCATTTCCTCAGAAAGTGCTGCCTCATTTCCTCAGAAAGTGCTGCCTCATTTCCTCAGAAAGTGCTCCCTCTGTACCTCAGAAAGTGCTCCCTCTGTACCTCAGAAAGTGCTCCCTCTGTACCTCAGAAAGTGCTCCCTCTGTACCTCAGAAAGTGCTCCCTCTGTACCTCAGAAAGTGCTCCCTCTGTACCTCAGAAAGTGCTCCCTCTGTACCTCAGAAAGTGCTCCCTCTGTACCTCAGAAAGTGCTCCCTCTGTACCTCAGAAAGTGCTCCCTCTGTACCTCAGAAAGTGCTCCCTCTGTACCTCAGAAAGTGCTCCCTCTGTACCTCAGAAAGTGCTCCCTCTGTACCTCAGAAAGTGCTCCCTCTGTACCTCAGAAAGTGCTCCCTCTGTACCTCAGAAAGTGCTCCCTCTGTACCTCAGAAAGTGCTCCCTCTGTACCTCAGAAAGTGCTCCCTCTGTACCTCAGAAAGTGCTCCCTCTGTACCTCAGAAAGTGTTGCCTCATTTCCTCAGAAAGTGTTGCCTCATTTCCTCAGAAAGTGCTCCCTCTGTACCTCAGAAAGTGTTGCCTCATTTCCTCAGAAAGTGTTGCCTCATTTCCTCAGAAAGTGTTGCCTCATTTCCTCAGAAAGTGTTGCCTCATTTCCTCAGAAAGTGCTCCCTCTGTACCTCAGAAAGTGTTGCCTCATTTCCTCAGAAAGTGTTGCCTCATTTCCTCAGAAAGTGTTGCCTCATTTCCTCAGAAAGTGTTGCCTCATTTCCTCAGAAAGTGCTCCCTCTGTACCTCAGAAAGTGTTGCCTCATTTCCTCAGAAAGTGTTGCCTCATTTCCTCAGAAAGTGTTGCCTCATTTCCTCAGAAAGTGTTGCCTCATTTCCTCAGAAAGTGTTGCCTCATTTCCTCAGAAAGTGTTGCCTCATTTCCTCAGAAAGTGTTGCCTCATTTCCTCAGAAAGTGCTCCCTCTGTACCTCAGAAAGTGTTGCCTCTGTACCTCAGAAAGCGCTCCCTCTGTACCTCAGAAAGCGCTCCCTCTGTACCTCAGAAAGTGCTCCCTCTGTACCTCAGAAAGTGTTGCCTCATTTCCTCAGAAAGTGTTGCCTCATTTCCTCAGAAAGTGTTGCCTCATTTCCTCAGAAAGTGTTGCCTCATTTCCTCAGAAAGTGCTCCCTCTGTACCTCAGAAAGTGTTGCCTCTGTACCTCAGAAAGCGCTCCCTCTGTACCTCAGAAAGCGCTCCCTCTGTACCTCAGAAAGTGCTCCCTCTGTACCTCAGAAAGTGTTGCCTCATTTCCTCAGAAAGTGTTGCCTCATTTCCTCAGAAAGTGTTGCCTCATTTCCTCAGAAAGTGCTCCCTCATTTCCTCAGAAAGTGCTGCCTCATTTCCTCAGAAAGTGCTCCCTCTGTACCTCAGAAAGTGCTCCCTCATTTCCTCAGAAAGTGCTCCCTCTGTACCTCAGAAAGTGCTCCCTCTGTACCTCAGAAAGTGCTCCCTCTGTACCTCAGAAAGTGCTCCCTCTGTACCTCAGAAAGTGCTCCCTCTGTACCTCAGAAAGTGCTCCCTCTGTACCTCAGAAAGTGCTCCCTCTGTACCTCAGAAAGTGCTCCCTCTGTACCTCAGAAAGTGCTCCCTCTGTACCTCAGAAAGTGCTCCCTCTGTACCTCAGAAAGTGCTCCCTCTGTACCTCAGAAAGTGCTCCCTCTGTACCTCAGAAAGTGCTCCCTCTGTACCTCAGAAAGTGCTCCCTCTGTACCTCAGAAAGTGCTCCCTCTGTACCTCAGAAAGTGCTCCCTCTGTACCTCAGAAAGTGCTCCCTCTGTACCTCAGAAAGTGCTCCCTCTGTACCTCAGAAAGTGTTGCCTCATTTCCTCAGAAAGTGTTGCCTCATTTCCTCAGAAAGTGCTCCCTCTGTACCTCAGAAAGTGTTGCCTCATTTCCTCAGAAAGTGTTGCCTCATTTCCTCAGAAAGTGTTGCCTCATTTCCTCAGAAAGTGTTGCCTCATTTCCTCAGAAAGTGCTCCCTCTGTACCTCAGAAAGTGTTGCCTCATTTCCTCAGAAAGTGTTGCCTCATTTCCTCAGAAAGTGTTGCCTCATTTCCTCAGAAAGTGTTGCCTCATTTCCTCAGAAAGTGCTCCCTCTGTACCTCAGAAAGTGTTGCCTCATTTCCTCAGAAAGTGTTGCCTCATTTCCTCAGAAAGTGTTGCCTCATTTCCTCAGAAAGTGTTGCCTCATTTCCTCAGAAAGTGTTGCCTCATTTCCTCAGAAAGTGTTGCCTCATTTCCTCAGAAAGTGTTGCCTCATTTCCTCAGAAAGTGTTGCCTCATTTCCTCAGAAAGTGCTCCCTCTGTACCTCAGAAAGTGTTGCCTCATTTCCTCAGAAAGTGCTCCCTCTGTACCTCAGAAAGTGTTGCCTCATTTCCTCAGAAAGAGTTGCCTCATTTCCTCAGAAAGTGTTGCCTCATTTCCTCAGAAAGTGTTGCCTCATTTCCTCAGAAAGTGCTCCCTCTGTACCTCAGAAAGTGTTGCCTCTGTACCTCAGAAAGTGTTGCCTCATTTCCTCAGAAAGTGTTGCCTCATTTCCTCAGAAAGTGCTCCCTCTGTACCTCAGAAAGTGTTGCCTCTGTACCTCAGAAAGTGTTGCCTCTGTACCTCAGAAAGTGTTGCCTCATTTCCTCAGAAAGTGTTGCCTCATTTCCTCAGAAAGTGCTCCCTCTGTACCTCAGAAAGTGTTGCCTCATTTCCTCAGAAAGTGTTGCCTCATTTCCTCAGAAAGTGTTGCCTCATTTCCTCAGAAAGTGCTCCCTCTGTACCTCAGAAAGTGTTGCCTCTGTACCTCAGAAAGTGCTCCCTCTGTACCTCAGAAAGTGCTCCCTCTGTACCTCAGAAAGTGTTGCCTCATTTCCTCAGAAAGTGTTGCCTCATTTCCTCAGAAAGTGTTGCCTCATTTCCTCAGAAAGTGCTCCCTCATTTCCTCAGAAAGTGCTCCCTCATTTCCTCAGAAAGTGTTGCCTCTGTACCTCAGAAAGTGTTGCCTCTGTTCCTCAGAAAGTGCTCCCTCTGTACCTCAGAAAGTGCTCCCTCTGTACCTCAGAAAGTGCTCCCTCTGTACCTCAGAAAGTGTTGCCTCATTTCCTCAGAAAGTGCTCCCTCTGTACCTCAGAAAGTGCTCCCTCTGTACCTCAGAAAGTGCTCCCTCTGTACCTCAGAAAGTGCTCCCTCTGTTCCTCAGAAAGTGCTCCCTCTGTTCCTCAGAAAGTGCTCCCTCTGTTCCTCAGAAAGTGCTCCCTCTGTTCCTCAGAAAGTGTTGCCTCATTTCCTCAGAAAGTGTTGCCTCATTTCCTCAGAAAGTGTTGCCTCATTTCCTCAGAAAGTGTTGCCTCATTTCCTCAGAAAGTGTTGCCTCATTTCCTCAGAAAGTGCTCCCTCTGTACCTCAGAAAGTGTTGCCTCTGTACCTCAGAAAGTGCTCCCTCTGTACCTCAGAAAGTGCTCCCTCTGTACCTCAGAAAGTGTTGCCTCATTTCCTCAGAAAGTGTTGCCTCATTTCCTCAGAAAGTGTTGCCTCATTTCCTCAGAAAGTGCTCCCTCTGTACCTCAGAAAGTGTTGCCTCATTTCCTCAGAAAGTGCTCCCTCTGTACCTCAGAAAGTGTTGCCTCTGTACCTCAGAAAGTGCTCCCTCTGTACCTCAGAAAGTGCTCCCTCTGTACCTCAGAAAGTGCTCCCTCTGTACCTCAGAAAGTGTTGCCTCATTTCCTCAGAAAGTGCTCCCTCTGTACCTCAGAAAGTGCTCCCTCTGTACCTCAGAAAGTGCTCCCTCTGTACCTCAGAAAGTGCTCCCTCTGTACCTCAGAAAGTGTTGCCTCATTTCCTCAGAAAGTGTTGCCTCATTTCCTCAGAAAGTGTTGCCTCATTTCCTCAGAAAGTGTTGCCTCATTTCCTCAGAAAGTGCTCCCTCTGTACCTCAGAAAGTGTTGCCTCTGTACCTCAGAAAGTGCTGCCTCTGTACCTCAGAAAGTGCTCCCTCTGTACCTCAGAAAGTGTTGCCTCATTTCCTCAGAAAGTGTTGCCTCATTTCCTCAGAAAGTGTTGCCTCATTTCCTCAGAAAGTGCTCCCTCTGTACCTCAGAAAGTGTTGCCTCATTTCCTCAGAAAGTGTTGCCTCATTTCCTCAGAAAGTGTTGCCTCATTTCCTCAGAAAGTGCTCCCTCTGTACCTCAGAAAGTGCTCCCTCTGTACCTCAGAAAGTGTTGCCTCATTTCCTCAGAAAGTGTTGCCTCATTTCCTCAGAAAGTGTTGCCTCATTTCCTCAGAAAGTGCTCCCTCTGTACCTCAGAAAGTGCTCCCTCTGTACCTCAGAAAGTGTTGCCTCATTTCCTCAGAAAGTGTTGCCTCATTTCCTCAGAAAGTGCTCCCTCTGTACCTCAGAAAGTGCTCCCTCTGTACCTCAGAAAGTGCTCCCTCTGTACCTCAGAAAGTGTTGCCTCATTTCCTCAGAAAGTGTTGCCTCATTTCCTCAGAAAGTGTTGCCTCATTTCCTCAGAAAGTGTTGCCTCATTTCCTCAGAAAGTGCTCCCTCTGTACCTCAGAAAGTGGTGCCTCATTTCCTCAGAAAGTGTTGCCTCATTTCCTCAGAAAGTGCTCCCTCTGTACCTCAGAAAGTGTTGCCTCATTTCCTCAGAAAGTGCTCCCTCTGTACCTCAGAAAGTGCTCCCTCTGTACCTCAGAAAGTGCTCCCTCTGTACCTCAGAAAGTGTTGCCTCATTTCCTCAGAAAGTGTTGCCTCATTTCCTCAGAAAGTGTTGCCTCATTTCCTCAGAAAGTGTTGCCTCATTTCCTCAGAAAGTGCTCCCTCTGTACCTCAGAAAGTGTTGCCTCATTTCCTCAGAAAGTGCTCCCTCTGTACCTCAGAAAGTGTTGCCTCATTTCCTCAGAAAGTGTTGCCTCATTTCCTCAGAAAGTGTTGCCTCATTTCCTCAGAAAGTGCTCCCTCTGTACCTCAGAAAGTGTTGCCTCTGTACCTCAGAAAGCGCTCCCTCTGTACCTCAGAAAGCGCTCCCTCTGTACCTCAGAAAGTGCTCCCTCTGTACCTCAGAAAGTGTTGCCTCATTTCCTCAGAAAGTGTTGCCTCATTTCCTCAGAAAGTGTTGCCTCATTTCCTCAGAAAGTGCTCCCTCTGTACCTCAGAAAGTGTTGCCTCTGTACCTCAGAAAGCGCTCCCTCTGTACCTCAGAAAGCGCTCCCTCTGTACCTCAGAAAGCGCTCCCTCTGTACCTCAGAAAGCGCTCCCTCTGTACCTCAGAAAGCGCTCCCTCTGTACCTCAGAAAGCGCTCCCTCTGTACCTCAGACAGCGCTCCCTCTGTACCTCAGATAGTTCTCCCTCAGTCCCTCAGATAGTACTCCCTCAATACCTCAGGAAGTGCTCCCTCAATACCTCAGATACTTCTCCCTCAATACCTCAGAAAGTGCTCCCTCAATATCTCAGAAGGTTCTCCATCAATACCTGTTCATGTGCTCCCTCAATACGTCTGAAAGTGCTCCTTCAATACGTCTGAAAGTGATCCCACAGTACCTCAGAAAGTGCTCCCTCAGTACCCCACAAACTGCCCCCTCAATACCTCAGATGGCTCTCGCTCAGTACCTCAGGTAGTTCTCCCTCAATACCTTAAATAGTTCTCCCTCAGTACCTCACAATGTGCTCCCTTTATACCTCAGATAGTTCTCCCTCAATACCTCAAATACTTCTCCATCAGTACCCTAGAAAGGGCTTCCTCAATTCCTCAGTACACCTGAAATTGTTCCCTCAGTACCTCAGAAAGTGCCCCCTCAGTATCTCAAAAAGTGCTCTCTTAATACCACAGACAGTGCTACCTCAATACCTCATAACGTGCTCGCTCGGTACCACAGATAGTGCTCCCTCAATCCCTCAAAAAGTGCTGCCTCAGTACCTCAGACAATGATCCCTCAATACCTCAGAAAGTGTTCTCTGAATATCTAAAAAAAAGTGCTCCGTCTATATCCCAGAAAGTGCTCCCTCAATCCTTCAGAAAGTCTCCCTCTATCTCAGAAAATGCTCCCTCAATACCTCAAGTGCTCCCTCAGTACCCCAGAAACTGCCTCCTCAATACCTCAGACGGCTCTCCCTCAGTACCTGAGGTATTTCTCCCTCAGTACCTCAGAAAGCGCTCCCTCAGTACCTCAGAAAGCGCTCCCTCAGTACCTCAGAAAGCGCTCCCTCAGTACCTCAGAAAGCGCTCCCTCAGTACCTCAGAAAGCGCTCCCTCAGTACCTCAGAAAGCGCTCCCTCAGTACCTCAGAAGCGCTCCCTCAGTACCTCAGAAAGCGCTCCCTCAGTACCTCAGAAAGCGCTCCCTCAGTACCTCAGAAAGCGCTCCCTCAGTACCTCAGAAAGCGCTCCCTCAGTACCTCAGAAAGCGCTCCCTCAGTACCTCAGAAAGCGCTCCCTCAGTACCTCAGAAAGCGCTCCCTCAGTACCTCAGAAAGCGCTCCCTCAGTACCTCAGAAAGCGCTCCCTCAGTACCTCAGAAAGCGCTCCCTCAGTACCTCAGAAAGCGCTCCCTCAGTACCTCAGAAAGCGCTCCCTCAGTACCTCAGAAAGCGCTCCCTCAGTACCTCAGAAAGCGCTCCCTCAGTACCTCAGAAAGCGCTCCCTCAGTACCTCAGAAAGCGCTCCCTCAGTACCTCAGAAAGCGCTCCCTCAGTACCTCAGAAAGCGCTCCCTCAGTACCTCAGAAAGCGCTCCCTCAGTACCTCAGAAAGCGCTCCCTCAGTACCTCAGAAAGCGCTCCCTCAGTACCTCAGAAAGCGCTCCCTCAGTACCTCAGAAAGCGCTCCCTCAGTACCTCAGAAAGCGCTCCCTCAGTACCTCAGAAAGCGCTCCCTCAGTACCTCAGAAAGCGCTCCCTCAGTACCTCAGAAAGCGCTCCCTCAGTACCTCAGAAAGCGCTCCCTCAGTACCTCAGAAAGCGCTCCCTCAGTACCTCAGAAAGCGCTCCCTCAGTACCTCAGAAAGCGCTCCCTCAGTACCTCAGAAAGCGCTCCCTCAGTACCTCAGAAAGCGCTCCCTCAGTACCTCAGAAAGCGCTCCCTCAGTACCTCAGAAAGCGCTCCCTCAGTACCTCAGAAAGCGCTCCCTCAGTACCTCAGAAAGCGCTCCCTCAGTACCTCAGAAAGCGCTCCCTCAGTACCTCAGAAAGCGCTCCCTCAGTACCTCAGAAAGCGCTCCCTCAGTACCTCAGAAAGCGCTCCCTCAGTACCTCAGAAAGCGCTCCCTCAGTACCTCAGAAAGCGCTCCCTCAGTACCTCAGAAGCGCTCCCTCAGTACCTCAGAAAGCGCTCCCTCAGTACCTCAGAAAGCGCTCCCTCAGTACCTCAGAAAGCGCTCCCTCAGTACCTCAGAAAGCGCTCCCTCAGTACCTCAGAAAGCGCTCCCTCAGTACCTCAGAAAGCGCTCCCTCAGTACATCAGAAAGCGCTCCCTCAGTACATCAGAAAGCGCTCCCTCAGTACCTCAGATGGTTCTCCCTCAAAGGCTCAAATAGTTCTCCCTTAGTACCTCACGAAGTGCCCCCTCAATACCTCAGACACTCCTCCCTCAGTACCTCATAAAGTACTCCCTCAGTCCATCAGAAAGTGCTCTCTCAATACCTCAGATAGTGCTCCCTCAATACCTCAGATCGTTCTCCCTCAATACATGTTAAAGTGCTCCCTCAATATGTCTGAAAGTGCTCCCTCAATACCTCAGAAAGTGATACCTCAATACCTCCAAAAGTCCTACCTCAGATAGTGCTCCCACAATACCTCAGATAGTGATCCCTCAGTACCTCAGACAGTGCTCTCTCAGTACCTCAGCAATGCTCCCTCAAAACCAACAGAAAGTGTTCATTACCTCAGAAAGTGCTCCCTCAGTACCTCAGAAAATGCTCCCTGAATACATCAGAAAGTGCCCGCTCAATACCTCAGAAAGTGATCCCTCAATACCTCAGAAAGTGTTCCCTCAGTACCTCAGAAAGTGCTCCCTCAATTCCCCAGAAAGTGCTAAATCAATTCCTCAGGACATCTGAAATTGCTCCCTCAGTACCTTAAAAAGTGCTCTCTTAATACCTCAGACAGTGCTACCTCATTACCTCATAAAGTGCTCTCTCAGTACTTCAGAAAGTGTTCCCTCATACCTCAGAAAGTGATCCCTCAGTACCCCAGAAACTGCCTCCTCAATACCGCAGATGGCTCTCCCTCAGTACCTCAGTTAGTTCTCCCTCAAAACCTCAAATAGTTCTCCCTCAGTACCTCACAAAGTGCTTCCTTAGTACCTCAGGTAGTTCTCCATCAATACCTCAAAAAGGTCTCCCTCCATACCTCACAAAATGCTCCCTCAATACCTCAGAAAGTGCCCTCTCAATACCTCAGAAAGTGTTCCCTCAATACCTCAGAAAGTGCTCTCTCGGTACTTCAGATAGTGCGCCCTCAGTATCTCAGAAAGTGTTACCTCAATACCTCAGAAACTGCCTCCTCAATATCTCAGATGGCTCTCCCTCAGTACCTCAGGTAGTTCTCCCTCAATACCTCAAATAGTTCTCCCTCAGTACCTCACAAAGTGCTCCCTCAAAACCTCAGAAAGTGCCCCTCAATACCTCAGAAACTGCTCCCTCAATATTTCAGATCGTTCTCTCTCTATACCTCAGATAGTGCTCCTTCAATACCTCAGAAAGTGCTCCCTCAATATCTCCGAAAGTGCTCCCTCAATACTTCAGATAGTTCTCCTTCAATTCCTCAGATAGTGCTTCCTGAATACCTCAGATAGTGCTCCCTCAATACCTCAGAAAGTGCTACCTCAATTCCTCTGAAAGTGCTACCTCAGTACCTCAGAAATTGCCTCCTCAATATCTCAGATGGCTCTCCCTCAGTTCATCAGGTAGTTCTCCCTCAATACCTCATAAAGTGCCCCCTCAATACCTCAGATCGTTCGCCCTCAATACCTCAGATCGTTCGCCCTCAATACCTCAGATCGTTCGCCCTCAATACCTCAGATCGTTCGCCCTCAATACCTCAGATCGTTCGCCCTCAATACCTCAGATCGTTCGCCCTCAATACCTCAGATCGTTCGCCCTCAATACCTCAGAAAATGCTCTCTCAGTACCACAGAATATGCTCCCTCAATACCTCAGAAAGTGCTACCTCAATTCCTCTGAAAGTGCTCCCTCAGTACCTCAGAAATTGCCTCCTCAATATCTCAGATGGCTCTCCCTCAGTTCATCAGGTAGTTCTCCCTCAGTACCTCATAAAGTGCCCCCTCAATACCTCAGATCGTGCCCCCTCAATACCTCAGATCGTGCTCCCTCAATACCTCAGATCGTGCTCCCTCAATACCTCAGATCGTGCTCCCTCAATACCTCAGATCGTGCTCCCTCAATACCTCAGATCGTGCTCCCTCAGTACCTCAGAAATTGCCTCCTCAATATCTCAGATGGCTCTCCCTCAGTTCATCAGGTAGTTCTCCCTCAGTACCTCAGATAGTGCTCCCTCAGTACCTCAGATAGTGCTCCCTCAGTACCTCAGATAGTGCTCCCTCAGTACCTCAGATAGTGCTCCCTCAGTACCTCAGAAATTGCCTCCTCAATATCTCAGATGGCTCTCCCTCAGTTCATCAGGTAGTTCTCCCTCAGTACCTCATAAAGTGCCCCCTCAATACCTCATAAAGTGCCCCCTCAATACCTCAGATCGTGCTCCCTCAATACCTCAGATCGTGCTCCCTCAATACCTCAGATCGTGCTCCCTCAGTACCTCAGATCGTGCTCCCTCAGTACCTCAGATCGTGCTCCCTCAGTACCTCAGATAGTGCTCCCTCAGTACCTCAGATAGTGCTCCCTCAGTACCTCAGATAGTGCTCCCTCAGTACCTCAGATAGTGCTCCCTCAGTACCTCAGATAGTGCTCCCTCAGTACCTCAGATAGTGCTCCCTCAGTACCTCAGATAGTGCTCCCTCAGTACCTCAGATAGTGCTCCCTCAGTACCTCAGATAGTGCTCCCTCAGTACCTCAGATAGTGCTCCCTCAGTACCTCAGATAGTGCTCCCTCAGTACCTCAGATAGTGCTCCCTCAGTACCTCAGATAGTGCTCCCTCAGTACCTCAGATAGTGCTCCCTCAGTACCTCAGATAGTGCTCCCTCAGTACCTCAGATAGTGCTCCCTCAGTACCTCAGATAGTGCTCCCTCAGTACCTCAGATAGTGCTCCCTCAGTACCTCAGATAGTGCTCCCTCAGTACCTCAGATAGTGCTCCCTCAGTACCTCAGATAGTGCTCCCTCAGTACCTCAGATAGTGCTCCCTCAGTACCTCAGATAGTGCTCCCTCAGTACCTCAGATAGTGCTCCCTCAGTACCTCAGATAGTGCTCCCTCAGTACCTCAGATAGTGCTCCCTCAGTACCTCAGATAGTGCTCCCTCAGTACCTCAGATAGTGCTCCCTCAGTACCTCAGATAGTGCTCCCTCAGTACCTCAGATAGTGCTCCCTCAGTACCTCAGATAGTGCTCCCTCAGTACCTCAGATAGTGCTCCCTCAGTACCTCAGATAGTGCTCCCTCAGTACCTCAGATAGTGCTCCCTCAGTACCTCAGATAGTGCTCCCTCAGTACATCAGATAGTGCTCCCTCAGTACATCAGATAGTGCTCCCTCAGTACATCAGATAGTGCTCCCTCAGTACATCAGATAGTGCTCCCTCAGTACATCAGATAGTGCTCCCTCAGTACATCAGATAGTGCTCCCTCAGTACATCAGATAGTGCTCCCTCAGTACATCAGATAGTGCTCCCTCAGTACATCAGATAGTGCTCCCTCAGTACATCAGATAGTGCTCCCTCAGTACATCAGATAGTGCTCCCTCAGTACATCAGATAGTGCTCCCTCAGTACATCAGATAGTGCTCCCTCAGTACATCAGATAGTGCTCCCTCAGTACATCAGATAGTGCTCCCTCAGTACATCAGATAGTGCTCCCTCAGTACATCAGATAGTGCTCCCTCAGTACATCAGATAGTGCTCCCTCAGTACATCAGATAGTGCTCCCTCAGTACATCAGATAGTGCTCCCTCAGTACATCAGATAGTGCTCCCTCAGTACATCAGATAGTGCTCCCTCAGTACATCAGATAGTGCTCCCTCAGTACATCAGATAGTGCTCCCTCAGTACATCAGATAGTGCTCCCTCAGTACATCAGATAGTGCTCCCTCAGTACATCAGATAGTGCTCCCTCAGTACATCAGATAGTGCTCCCTCAGTACATCAGATAGTGCTCCCTCAGTACATCAGATAGTGCTCCCTCAGTACATCAGATAGTGCTCCCTCAGTACATCAGATAGTGCTCCCTCAGTACATCAGATAGTGCTCCCTCAGTACATCAGATAGTGCTCCCTCAGTACATCAGATAGTGCTCCCTCAGTACATCAGATAGTGCTCCCTCAGTACATCAGATAGTGCTCCCTCAGTACATCAGATAGTGCTCCCTCAGTACATCAGATAGTGCTCCCTCAGTACATCAGATAGTGCTCCCTCAGTACATCAGATAGTGCTCCCTCAGTACATCAGATAGTGCTCCCTCAGTACATCAGATAGTGCTCCCTCAGTACATCAGATAGTGCTCCCTCAGTACATCAGATAGTGCTCCCTCAGTACATCAGATAGTGCTCCCTCAGTACATCAGATAGTGCTCCCTCAGTACATCAGATAGTGCTCCCTCAGTACATCAGATAGTGCTCCCTCAGTACATCAGATAGTGCTCCCTCAGTACATCAGATAGTGCTCCCTCAGTACATCAGATAGTGCTCCCTCAGTACATCAGATAGTGCTCCCTCAGTACATCAGATAGTGCTCCCTCAGTACATCAGATAGTGCTCCCTCAGTACATCAGATAGTGCTCCCTCAGTACATCAGATAGTGCTCCCTCAGTACATCAGATAGTGCTCCCTCAGTACATCAGATAGTGCTCCCTCAGTACATCAGATAGTGCTCCCTCAGTACATCAGATAGTGCTCCCTCAGTACATCAGATAGTGCTCCCTCAGTACATCAGATAGTGCTCCCTCAGTACATCAGATAGTGCTCCCTCAGTACATCAGATAGTGCTCCCTCAGTACATCAGATAGTGCTCCCTCAGTACATCAGATAGTGCTCCCTCAGTACATCAGATAGTGCTCCCTCAGTACATCAGATAGTGCTCCCTCAGTACATCAGATAGTGCTCCCTCAGTACATCAGATAGTGCTCCCTCAGTACATCAGATAGTGCTCCCTCAGTACATCAGATAGTGCTCCCTCAGTACATCAGATAGTGCTCCCTCAGTACATCAGATAGTGCTCCCTCAGTACATCAGATAGTGCTCCCTCAGTACATCAGATAGTGCTCCCTCAGTACATCAGATAGTGCTCCCTCAGTACATCAGATAGTGCTCCCTCAGTACATCAGATAGTGCTCCCTCAGTACCTCAAGAATGCTGCCTCTGTTCTTCAGAAAGTGCTCCCTCTATACCTCAGATAGTGCTCCCTCAATACCTCAGAACGTGCTCCCTCAATACCTCAGAAAATGCTCCCGCAATACGTCAGATTGTATTCTGTCAATACCTCAAATACTTCTCTCTCAGTACCTCAGACAGCGCTCCCTCAGTAACTCAGAAAGAGCTCCCACAGTACCACAGAAAGTGCCCCTTCAGTACCTCAGAAAGTGCTCCCTCAATACCTCAGAAAGTGCTCCCTCAATACCTCAGAAAGTGCTCCCTCAATACCTCAGAAAGTGCTCCCTCAATACCTCAGAAAGTGCTCCCTCAATACCTCAGAAAGTGCTCCCTCAATACCTCAGAAAGTGCTCCCTCAATACCTCAGAAAGTGCTCCCTCAATACCTCAGAAAGTGCTCCCTCAATACCTCAGAAAGTGCTCCCTCAATACCTCAGAAAGTGCTCCCTCAATACCTCAGAAAGTGCTCCCTCAATACCTCAGAAAGTGCTCCCTCAATACCTCAGAAAGTGCTCCCTCAATACCTCAGAAAGTGCTCCCTCAATACCTCAGAAAGTGCTCCCTCAATACCTCAGAAAGTGCTCCCTCAATACCTCAGAAAGTGCTCCCTCAATACCTCAAAAGTGCTCCCTCAATACCTCAGAAAGTGCTCCCTCAATACCTCAGAAAGTGCTCCCTCAATACCTCAGAAAGTGCTCCCTCAATACCTCAGAAAGTGCTCCCTCAATACCTCAGAAAGTGCCTCCTCAATATCTCAGATGGCTCTCCCTCAGAACCTCAGGTAGTTCTCCCTCAGTACCTCACAAAGTGTTCCCTCAATACCTCATAAAGTACTTCCTCATTGCCTCAGAAAGTGCTCTCTCAGCACATCAAAAAGAGCTCCCTCAATACCCCAGAAACTGCCTCCTCAGTGCCTCAGAAAGTGCTCCCTCAGTGCCTCAGAAAGTGCTCCCTCAGTGCCTCAGAAAGTGCTCCCTCAGTGCCTCAGAAAGTGCTCCCTCAGTGCCTCAGAAAGTGCTCCCTCAGTGCCTCAGAAAGTGCTCCCTCAGTGCCTCAGAAAGTGCTCCCTCAGTGCCTCAGAAAGTGCTCCCTCAGTACCTCAGAAAGTGCTCCCTCAGTACCTCAGAAAGTGCTCCCTCAGTACCTCAGAAAGTGCTCCCTCAGTACCTCAGAAAGTGCTCCCTCAGTACCTCAGAAAGTGCTCCCTCAGTACCTCAGAAAGTGCTCCCTCAGTACCTCAGAAAGTGCTCCCTCAGTACCTCAGAAAGCGCTCCCTCAATACCTCAGAAAATGCTCCCTCAATACCTCAGATAGTTCAAACTCAATACCTCATAAAGTGCTCTCTCAGTACCTCAGGTAGTGCTCCCTCAATACCTCATAAAGTGCTCCCGCAATATCTCAGATCGTATTCCCTCAATACCTCAAATACCTCTGCCTTAGTACCTCAGAAAGTGCTCCCTCAGTACATCAGATAGTGCTCCCTCAATTCCCCAGATAGTTCAACCTCAGTACATCAGAAAGTGCCCCTCAATTCCTCAAACAGCGCTCCCTCAGTAACTCAGAAAGTGCTCTCACAGTTCCTCAGAAAGTGCCCCCTCAGTACCTCAGGTAGTTCTTCCTCAATACCTCAGAAAGTGCTCCCTCAATCCCTCAGATAATTCTCCCTCAATACCTCAGATCGTTCTCCCTCCGTACCTCAGAAAATGCTCCCTCAATACCTCAGAAAATGCTCTCTCAGTCCCTCAGAAAGTGCTCCCTCAATACCTCAGAAAGTGTTCCCTCAACACCTCAGAAAGTGCTACCTCAATTCCTCTGAAAGTGCTCCCTCAGTACCCCAGAAACTGCCTCCTCAATATCTCAGATGGCTCTCCCTCAGTACCTCAGGTAGTTCTCCCTCAATACCTCAAATAGTTCTCCCTCAGTACCTCAGAAAGTGTTCCCTCAATACCTCAGGAAGTGCTTCCTCAATTCCTCAGTACATCTGAAATTGCTCCCTCTGTACCTCAGAAAGTGCTAACTCAATACCTCATAAAGTACTTCCTCAGTGCCTCAGAAATTGCTCTCTCAGCACATCAGTAAGTGCTCCCTCAGTACCCCAGAAACTGCCTCCTCAATACTTCAGATGGCTCTCCCTCAGTACCTCAGGTTGTTCGCCTTCAATGCCTCAAATAGTTCTCCCTCAGTACATCACAAAGTGCTCCTTTAGTACCTCAGATAGTTCTCCCTCAATACCTCAAATTGTTCTCCCTCAGAACCTCAGAAAGTGTTCCCTCAATACCTCAGGAAGTGCTTCCTCAATTCCTCAGTACATCTGAAATTGCTCCCTCTGTACCTCAGAAAGTGCTAACTCAATACCTCATAAAGTACTTCCTCAGTGCCTCAGAAATTGCTCTCTCAGCACATCAGTAAGTGCTCCCTCAGTACCCCAGAAACTGCCTCCTCAATACTTCAGATGGCTCTCCCTCAGTACCTCAGGTTGTTCGCCTTCAATGCCTCAAATAGTTCTCCCTCAGTACATCACAAAGTGCTCCTTTAGTACCTCAGATAGTTCTCCCTCAATACCTCAAATTGTTCTCCCTCAGAACCTCAGAAAGTGCTCCCTCAATTCCTCAGATAGTTCTCCCTCAGGACCTCAGAAAGGGATCCCTCAGGACCTCAGAAAGGGATCCCTCAGGACCTCAGAAAGGGATCCCTCAGGACCTCAGAAAGGGATCCCTCAGGACCTCAGAAAGGGATCCCTCAGGACCTCAGAAAGGGATCCCTCAGGACCTCAGAAAGGGATCCCTCAGGACCTCAGAAAGGGATCCCTCAGGACCTCAGAAAGGGATCCCTCAGTTCCTAAAAAGTTACTCTCTTAATACCTCAGACAGTGCTACCTCAATACCTCAAAGTGCTCTCTCGGTACCTCAGATAGTGCTCCCGCAATACCTCAGAAAGTGCTCCCTCAGTACCTCAGAAAATGCACCCTCAATATCTCAGATATTTCAACCTCAATACCTCATAAAGTGCTCCCGCAATACGTCAGATTGTATTCCCTCAATACCTCAAATACTTCTCCCTCAGTACCTCAGAAAGTGCCCCCTCAATACCTCAGAAAGTGCTCCCTCAGTACATCAGAAAGAGCCCCTCAATACCTCAGACAGCGCTCCCTCAGTAACTCAGAAAGTGATTAGATTAGATTAGATTATTTACAGCGTGGAAACAGGCCCTTCGGCCCAACAAGTCCACACCGACCCGCCGAAGCGTAACCCACCCATATCCCTACATTTACCCCTTTACCTAACACTGCTGGCAATTTAGCATGGCCAATTCACCTGACCCGCACATCTTTGGAGTGTGGGAGGAAACCGGAGCACCCGGAGGAAACCCACGCAGACACGGGGAGAACGTGCAAACTCCACACAGTCGGGAACTGAACCCGGGTCTCAGGCGCTGTGAGGCAGCAGTGCTAACCACTGTGCCACCGTGCCGCCCACAGTACCTCAGAAAGTGCCCCCTCAGTACCTCAGATAGTTCTCCCTCAATACCTCAGAAAGTGCTCCCTCAATTCCTCAGATATTTGCCCCTCAGTACCTCAGATAGTTCTCGCTCAGTACCTCAAAAAGTGCTCCCTGAATTCCTCAGAAAGTGCCAACTCAATACCTGAGTCAGTGCTCCTTCAGCACCTCATAAAGTGCTCCCTCAGTACCTCAGAAAGTGCTCCCTCAATATTTCAGATGGTTCTCCCACTATACCTAAGATAATGCTCCCACAATTTCTCAGAAAGTGCTCCCTCAGTACATCAGAAAGAGCTCCGACAAT
The DNA here is from genome assembly GCF_020745735.1 of Hemiscyllium ocellatum. Taxonomy (NCBI): domain Eukaryota; kingdom Metazoa; phylum Chordata; class Chondrichthyes; order Orectolobiformes; family Hemiscylliidae; genus Hemiscyllium; species Hemiscyllium ocellatum. The sequence goes on along the minus strand of NW_026869258.1, from coordinate 154,412 downwards.
ACATCAGAAAGTGCTTCCTCTATACCTCAGAAGATTCTCCCTCAATATCTCAGATAGTTCTCCCTCAATACGTCTGAAAGTGCTCCCTCAATACATCAGAAAGTGATCCCTCAATCACTCAGATAGTGCTGCCTCAATATTTCAGATAGTTCTCCCTCAGTACCTCAGAAAGTGCCACCTCAATACCTCAGAAATTGCTCCCTAAATATTTCAGATTGTTCTCCCTCTATACCTCAGATAGTGCTCCTTCAATACCTCAGAAAGTGCTTCCTCAATACTTGCGAAGGTGCTCCCTCAATTCTTCAGATAGTTCTCCCTCAGTACCTCAGATAATGCTCCCTCAATTCCTCAGATAGTTCTCCCTCAATACCTCAGGTAGTGCTCCCTCAGTACCTCAGAAAATGCTCCCTCAATACCTCTGACAGTGCTCCCTCAATACCTCAGAAAAAGCTCTCTCAGCATCTTAGAAAGTGCTCCCTCAATACGTCGGATAATGTTCCATCAATTCCCTAGATAGTTCTCCCTCAGTACCTCAGAAAATGCTACCTCAATACCACAGAAAGTGTTCCCTCAATACCTCAGAAAGTGCTACCTCAATTCCTCAGTACATCTGAAATTGCTCCCTCAGTACTTCAGAAACTGCTCCCTCAGAGTCGAAAAAAGGGCTCTCTCAATACCTCAGAAAGTGCTCCCTCAATATCTCACAGTCCTACCCCAGGACCTCAGATTCTGCTCGCTAAATACCTCAGAATGTGATCCCTCAATACCTCAGAAAGTCCTACCACAGCACCTCAGATAGTGCTCCCACAATACCTCAGATAGTGCTCCCACAATACCTCAGATAGTGATCCCTCAGTACCACAGAAAATGCTCCCTGAGTACCTCAGATGGTTCTCCCTCAGTACCTCAGATGGTTCTCCCTCAGTACCTCAGATGGTTCTCCCTCAGTACCTCAGATGGTTCTCCCTCAGTACCTCAGATGGTTCTCCCTCAGTACCTCAGATGGTTCTCCCTCAGTACCTCAGATGGTTCTCCCTCAGTACCTCAGATGGTTCTCCCTCAGTACCTCAGATGGTTCTCCCTCAGTACCTCAGATGGTTCTCCCTCAGTACCTCAGATGGTTCTCCCTCAGTACCTCAGATGGTTCTCCCTCAGTACCTCAGATGGTTCTCCCTCAGTACCTCAGATGGTTCTCCCTCAGTACCTCAGATGGTTCTCCCTCAGTACCTCAGATGGTTCTCCCTCAGTACCTCAGATGGTTCTCCCTCAGTACCTCAGATGGTTCTCCCTCAGTACCTCAGATGGTTCTCCCTCAGTACCTCAGATGGTTCTCCCTCAGTACCTCAGATGGTTCTCCCTCAGTACCTCAGATAGTTCTCCCTCAGTACCTCAGATAGTTCTCCCTCAGTACCTCAGATAGTTCTCCCTCAGTACCTCAGAAAGTGCCCCCTCAATACCTCAGACAGTGCTCCCTCAATACCTCAGATAATGTTCCCTCAATTCCCCAGACAGTTCTCCCTCAGTACCTCAGAAAGTGCTACCTCAATTCCTCAGTACATCGGAAATTGCTCTCTCAGTACTTGAGAAACTGCTCCCTCAGAGCCTCAAAAAGGGCTCTCCCAATACCTCAGAAAGTGCTCTCTCAATATCTCAGGTTGTTCTCCATCAGTACCACAGAAAGTGCTCTCTCAATATCTCAGGTTGTTCTCCATCAGTACCACAGAAAGTGCTCCCTCAATACCTCAGATAATGTTCCCTCAATTCCCCAGACAGTTCTCCCTCAGTACCTCAGAAAGTGCTACCTCAATTCCTCAGTACATCGGAAATTGCTCTCTCAGTACTTGAGAAACTGCTCCCTCAGAGCCTCAAAAAGGGCTCTCCCAATACCTCAGAAAGTGCTCTCTCAATATCTCAGGTTGTTCTCCATCAGTACCTCAGATAATGTTCCCTCAATTCCCCAGACAGTTCTCCCTCAGTACCTCAGAAAGTGCTACCTCAATACCTCAGATAATGTTCCCTCAATTCCCCAGACAGTTCTCCCTCAGTACCTCAGAAAGTGCTACCTCAATTCCTCAGTACATCGGAAATTGCTCTCTCAGTACTTGAGAAACTGCTCCCTCAGAGCCTCAAAAAGGGCTCTCCCAATACCTCAGAAAGTGCTCTCTCAATATCTCAGGTTGTTCTCCATCAGTACCACAGAAAGTGCTCTCTCAATATCTCAGGTTGTTCTCCATCAGTACCACAGAAAGTGCTCTCTCAATATCTCAGGTTGTTCTCCATCAGTACCACAGAAAGTGCTCCCTCAATACCTCAGATAATGTTCCCTCAATTCCCCAGACAGTTCTCCCTCAGTACCTCAGAAAGTGCTACCTCAATTCCTCAGTACATCGGAAATTGCTCTCTCAGTACTTGAGAAACTGCTCCCTCAGAGCCTCAAAAAGGGCTCTCCCAATACCTCAGAAAGTGCTCTCTCAATATCTCAGGTTGTTCTCCATCAGTACCTCAGATAATGTTCCCTCAATTCCCCAGACAGTTCTCCCTCAGTACCTCAGAAAGTGCTACCTCAATTCCCCGGTGCCTCAGAAAGTGCTACCTCAATTCCCCGGTGCCTCAGAGAGTGCTCCCCCGGTGCCTCAGAGAGTGCTCCCCCGGTGCCTCAGAGAGTGCTCCCCCGGTGCCTCAGAGAGTGCTCCCCCGGTGCCTCAGAGAGTGCTCCCCCGGTGCCTCAGAGAGTGCTCCCCCGGTGCCTCAGAGAGTGCTCCCCCGGTGCCTCAGAGAGTGCTCCCCCGGTGCCTCAGAGAGTGCTCCCCCGGTGCCTCAGAGAGTGCTCCCCCGGTGCCTCAGAGAGTGCTCCCCCGGTGCCTCAGAGAGTGCTCCCCCGGTGCCTCAGAGAGTGCTCCCCCGGTGCCTCAGAGAGTGCTCCCCCGGTGCCTCAGAGAGTGCTCCCCCGGTGCCTCAGAGAGTGCTCCCCCGGTGCCTCAGAGAGTGCTCCCCCGGTGCCTCAGAGAGTGCTCCCCCGGTGCCTCAGAGAGTGCTCCCCCGGTGCCTCAGAGAGTGCTCCCCCGGTGCCTCAGAGAGTGCTCCCCCGGTGCCTCAGAGAGTGCTCCCCCGGTGCCTCAGAGAGTGCTCCCCCGGTGCCTCAGAGAGTGCTCCCCCGGTGCCTCAGAGAGTGCTCCCCCGGTGCCTCAGAGAGTGCTCCCCCGGTGCCTCAGAGAGTGCTCCCCCGGTGCCTCAGAGAGTGCTCCCCCGGTGCCTCAGAGAGTGCTCCCCCGGTGCCTCAGAGAGTGCTCCCCCGGTGCCTCAGAGAGTGCTCCCCCGGTGCCTCAGAGAGTGCTCCCCCGGTGCCTCAGAGAGTGCTCCCCCGGTGCCTCAGAGAGTGCTCCCCCGGTGCCTCAGAGAGTGCTCCCCCGGTGCCTCAGAGAGTGCTCCCCCGGTGCCTCAGAGAGTGCTCCCCCGGTGCCTCAGAGAGTGCTCCCCCGGTGCCTCAGAGAGTGCTCCCCGGGTGCCTCAGAGAGTGCTCCCCGGGTGCCTCAGAGAGTGCTCCCCGGGTGCCTCAGAGAGTGCTCCCCCGGTGCCTCAGAGAGTGCTCCCCCGGTGCCTCAGAGAGTGCTCCCCCGGTGCCTCAGAGAGTGCTCCCCCGGTGCCTCAGAGAGTGCTCCCCCGGTGCCTCAGAGAGGGCTCCCCCGGTGCCTCAGAGAGGGCTCCCCCGGTGCCTCAGAGAGGGCTCCCCCGGTGCCTCAGAGAGGGCTCCCCCGGTGCCTCAGAGAGGGCTCCCCCGGTGCCTCAGAGAGGGCTCCCCCGGTGCCTCAGAGAGGGCTCCCCCGGTGCCTCAGAGAGGGCTCCCCCGGTGCCTCAGAGAGGGCTCCCCCGGTGCCTCAGAGAGGGCTCCCCCGGTGCCTCAGAGAGGGCTCCCCCGGTGCCTCAGAGAGGGCTCCCCCGGTGCCTCAGAGAGGGCTCCCCCGGTGCCTCAGAGAGGGCTCCCCCGGTGCCTCAGAGAGGGCTCCCCCGGTGCCTCAGAGAGTGCTCCCCCGGTGCCTCAGAGAGTGCTCCCCCGGTGCCTCAGAGAGTGCTCCCCCGGTGCCTCAGAGAGTGCTCCCCCGGTGCCTCAGAGAGTGCTCCCCCGGTGCCTCAGAGAGTGCTCCCTCAGTACCTCAGAGAGTGCCCCCTCAATACCTCTGAAAGCACCACTTTGTTGTGTTTAACCCCCAAAGTCCCTCAGACAGTAGCTCCACAAAACATTCACACCCTCAACACTTCAGGGCTCAGCCCAGCTCCCCCCTCAGACTGTGTTCAAACCCCTTCAGACGGTGAGGACCCACATCCACTCCTGTCCAAGATTGGAGCCCATGTTCCCAGAACATGACTTGTCTCTCTGGATTAATTTTAGAATTCCTACAGTGTAGAAGCAAGCCATTCCATCCATTGGCCCCACTCTGACTGTCTGAACAGCATCCCACCCAGACTCACATCCTCTACTCTATTCCTGTAATGCTGCATTTCCCATGGCATCTTTGGACTGTGGGAGGAAACTGGATCACCCGGAGGAAACGCGTACAGATACAGAGAGAATGTGTAAACTCTACACAGACAGTCACCGGGAGTTAGAATCAAACCACTGAGGAACCGTGTTGTCCTCTCTCCCTGGATGTCATCTCATCTAACCTTTTACTAAGTAATCTCCCATGTGAAAACCTCTCATCTGTCTCCTTGGTCATCCCTTCAAAAGCTCCATCAAGTTGGACACATCATTTCCACAAACAAAGCCAAGCTGACCATCCCTAATCAATTCTTGCTTTTCCAAATGTATGTAAGTTGTCTCTCAGAATGCCCTCCAACAGCTGACCCACCACTGCCATCAGGCTCACAGCTCCATAGTACAATGGCTGTACCTTGCAGCCTTACTTCAATAATGGCCCATCATTAATCACCCTCCAGTCTTCAGGCACCTCACCCGTTGTCACTGATCAGTCCATCTGACAAGGCCATCTCCATCCTTCTGTAACCTAAGGCTATCCTCCTCAGTATTTATCACCCAACCAATCTTCATATCATTCATGAGCCCAATGATTAACCCTCCACCATTCAAACCTACATCTTTTCTATCAGCCACATCAGCAAGTCCCCAACAGTGAGACATGAACGGACAGAGATTTCTCATTGGGCCATCACTGTCTCCTTCCTGCCACTCAGCATTCTGCGCCAAATTCCTTGGATCTTGAGTTTTTATATTCATCCATCAGTTTCCGGTATGGATCCTGATAAAAGCCTCACTAACCTCCAAGCAGGCGACAGGAAAGTATTGCCCTTATTTACGCACCTGGTCACCTCCTTAAACAGTGCGATCCCATTGGTCAGACCTGACCTCCCCTTAACAGAGCCATTCTGACTGTTCTTCCTGAACTCCAGTCTCTTTAAATGCTGATTAATTCTATCTCCCAAAATTGCTTCCAACAGACGTCCCACCCACGATATTAGCCTGACCGGCCTGGAGCTGCCTGGTATATCCCATGCTCCCTCTTGAATAACAGTAACACATGGTCAGTCTGCAGACAACTCTCCTGTGGCCAGAGAGGATTTGAAAATGTTTGCTCGTGTACCTGCTACTTCCTCCATCACCTCATTCGGTAAACTGAGACACATTTCCCCCGTCTTTGGAGATTTATTGGGTTGTAAGAAGGCCAGACCACTCAGAACCATCTCTCTCCATATATATGTTTACTCATTTAATTGTGTCACAGAGCATCTCCACGATATATTATCAACCCTGTCCCAGTGAGCACTGACAAAATGCATCCATTCACTACACCCTCTGGGTCCATGCACAGACTCTCACTGTCTTCCACAGCCTACTCTTTCTCTCATTATCAATTCATCCTTAATGTCACTGTAAGGAACTTTCAGATTTTTATTTCCCCTCTTAGCGTTCCTCTCTCCCAGACAATTACCCTGCGATACGGTTTGGAGGAGTGTGGGATGTCAGTCTGGAAGTGGATGAGCATTGGGAAGCTCACAAATAAGGAACACACGACTGTGCTGAGTGTGGGGCAGTGGGATCCATTTGGGATGAGCAGACGGAAGCTGAGGAATAAACCTCAGCCCTGCAGCATGAAAATATCCCTTTGAGCTGGCAGGTCAGTCATGTGAACCGAAACCTCCAACCCTGGGAAAAGAGGATGTAACCTCTTCAAGTTCAAAAACCAAATGAAGACGGTCTGTTTGAACACAGTCTCTGGAATCTGGACACGGGAATCATTGCTGAGCAGGGTCTGTAGGACGCAGAAGCAGAAATGTACTGAACAATTCCCAATATTCCTCGTAGACCACAACACATGGGAGCAGAAACTAGGCCATTCAGCCCATCTGACAGTGTGGCACTCACTCAGTACTGACCCTCTGACAGTGCAGCCCTCCCTCAGTACTGACCCTCTGACAATGCTGCACTCCCTCCACACTGATCCTCCGACAGTGCAGCTCTCCCACAGTTCAGACCCTCTGACAGTGCAGAAATTCATCAGTACTGAACCTCTGAGTGCAGCACTCTCTGGACTGATCCTCTTACAGTGCAGCATTCCCTCAATACTGACCCACTGACAGTGCAGCACTCCCTCAGTACTGATCCTCTGACACTGCAGCACTCCCTCAGTACTGATCCTCTGACAGTGCAGCACTCCCTCAGTACTGATCCTCTGACAGTGCAGCACTCCCTCAGTACTGACCCTCTGACAGTGCAGCACTGCCTCAGTACTGACCCTCTGACAGTGCAGCACTGCCTCAGTACTGACCCTCTGACAGTGCAGCACTGCCTCAGTACTGACCCTCTGAAACAACACTCCCTCAGAACTGACACACTGACCGTGTCGCACTCTCTCAGTAATGACCCTTTGACAGTCCATCACCCTCTCAGTACTAACCCTCTGACAATGCAGCTCTCCCTTAGTACTGACCATCCAACAGTGCAGCATTCCCTCAATACTGCCCCTCTGACAGTGCAGCACTCCCTCAGTACTGATCCTCTGACAGTGCAGCACTCCCTCAGAACTGACACACTGACCGTGTAGCGCTCCCTCAGTAATGACCCTTTGACAGTCCATCACCCTCTCAGTACTGACCCTCTGGCAATGCGGCAATTATTCAGTACTAACTGTCTGACACACAGTGTGGCGCTCCATCAGTACTGACCCCCTCACAGTGCGGTGATCCCTCAGTACTAACCACCTCAGAGTGTGGCGCTCCATCAGTAGTAACCCTCTCACAGTGCGACACTCTGACAGCATGGCCATCCATTAGCACTGACCCGCAGAGAGTGCGCACTTCATCATTACTGACTCTCTCACTGCATAACAATCCCCCCGTCCTGACTCTCTGACAATGCTGCACTCCCTCAGTACTGACCGTCTGACAGTGCAGCACTCCTTCCACACTGACCATCTGGCAGTGCAGCACTCCCTCAGTACTGATCCTCTGACACTGCAGCCCTCCCTCAGTACTGACCCTCTGACAGTGCAGCACTCCCTCCACACTGACCCTCTGACAGTGCAGCACTCCCTCAGTACTGACCCTCTGACAATGCAGCACTCCCTCAGAACTGACACACTGACCGTGTAGCGCTCCCTCAGTAATGACCCTTTGACAGTCCATCACCCTCTCAGTACTGACCCTCTGGCAATGCGGCAATTATTCAGTACTAACTGTCCGACACACAGTGTGGCGCTCCATCAGTACTGACCCCCTCACAGTGCGGTGATCCCTCAGTACTGACCCTCCGACAGTGCAGCGCTCCCTCCGTACTGACCCTCCGACAGTGCAGCGCTCCCTCCGTACTGACCCTCCGACAGTGCAGCGCTCCCTCCGTACTGACCCTCCGACAGTGCAGCGCTCCCTCCGTACTGACCCTCCGACAGTGCAGCGCTCCCTCCGTACTGACCCTCCGACAGTGCAGCGCTCCCTCCGTACTGACCCTCCGACAGTGCAGCGCTCCCTCCGTACTGACCCTCCGACAGTGCAGCGCTCCCTCCGTACTGACCCTCCGACAGTGCAGCGCTCCCTCAGTACTGACCCTCCGACAGTGCAGCGCTCCCTCAGTACTGACCCTCCGACAGTGCAGCGCTCCCTCAGTACTGACCCTCCGACAGTGCAGCGCTCCCTCAGTACTGACCCTCCGACAGTGCAGCGCTCCCTCAGTACTGACCCTCCGACAGTGCAGCGCTCCCTCCGTACTGACCCTCCGACGGTGCAGCGCTCCCTCCGTACTGACCCTCCGACGGTGCAGCGCTCCCTCCGTACTGACCCTCCGACGGTGCAGCGCTCCCTCCGTACTGACCCTCCGACGGTGCAGCGCTCCCTCAGTACTGACCCTCCGACGGTGCAGCGCTCCCTCAGTACTGACCCTCCGACGGTGCAGCGCTCCCTCCGTACTGACCCTCCGACGGTGCAGCGCTCCCTCAGTACTGACCCTCCGACGGTGCAGCGCTCCCTCAGTACTGACCCTCCGACGGTGCAGCGCTCCCTCAGTACTGACCCTCCGACGGTGCAGCGCTCCCTCAGTACTGACCCTCCGACGGTGCAGCGCTCCCTCAGTACTGACCCTCCGACGGTGCAGCGCTCCCTCAGTACTGACCCTCCGACGGTGCAGCGCTCCCTCAGTACTGACCCTCCGACGGTGCAGCGCTCCCTCAGTACTGACCCTCCGACGGTGCAGCGCTCCCTCAGTACTGACCCTCCGACGGTGCAGCGCTCCCTCAGTACTGACCCTCCGACGGTGCAGCGCTCCCTCAGTACTGACCCTCCGACGGTGCAGCGCTCCCTCAGTACTGACCCTCCGACGGTGCAGCGCTCCCTCAGTACTGACCCTCCGACGGTGCAGCGCTCCCTCAGTACTGACCCTCCGACGGTGCAGCGCTCCCTCAGTACTGACCCTCCGACGGTGCAGCGCTCCCTCAGTACTGACCCTCCGACGGTGCAGCGCTCCCTCAGTACTGACCCTCCGACGGTGCAGCGCTCCCTCAGTACTGACCCTCCGACGGTGCAGCGCTCCCTCAGTACTGACCCTCCGACGGTGCAGCGCTCCCTCAGTACTGACCCTCCGACGGTGCAGCGCTCCCTCAGTACTGACCCTCCGACGGTGCAGCGCTCCCTCAGTACTGACCCTCCGACGGTGCAGCGCTCCCTCAGTACTGACCCTCCGACGGTGCAGCGCTCCCTCAGTACTGACCCTCCGACGGTGCAGCGCTCCCTCAGTACTGACCCTCCGACGGTGCAGCGCTCCCTCAGTACTGACCCTCCGACGGTGCAGCGCTCCCTCAGTACTGACCCTCCGACGGTGCAGCGCTCCCTCAGTACTGACCCTCCGACGGTGCAGCGCTCCCTCAGTACTGACCCTCCGACGGTGCAGCGCTCCCTCAGTACTGACCCTCCGACGGTGCAGCGCTCCCTCAGTACTGACCCTCCGACGGTGCAGCGCTCCCTCAGTACTGACCCTCCGACGGTGCAGCGCTCCCTCAGTACTGACCCTCCGACGGTGCAGCGCTCCCTCAGTACTGACCCTCCGACGGTGCAGCGCTCCCTCAGTACTGACCCTCCGACGGTGCAGCGCTCCCTCAGTACTGACCCTCCGACGGTGCAGCGCTCCCTCAGTACTGACCCTCCGACGGTGCAGCGCTCCCTCAGTACTGACCCTCCGACGGTGCAGCGCTCCCTCAGTACTGACCCTCCGACGGTGCAGCGCTCCCTCAGTACTGACCCTCCGACGGTGCAGCGCTCCCTCAGTACTGACCCTCCGACGGTGCAGCGCTCCCTCAGTACTGACCCTCCGACGGTGCAGCGCTCCCTCAGTACTGACCCTCCGACGGTGCAGCGCTCCCTCAGTACTGACCCTCCGACGGTGCAGCGCTCCCTCAGTACTGACCCTCCGACGGTGCAGCGCTCCCTCAGTACTGACCCTCCGACGGTGCAGCGCTCCCTCAGTACTGACCCTCCGACGGTGCAGCGCTCCCTCAGTACTGACCCTCCGACGGTGCAGCGCTCCCTCAGTACTGACCCTCCGACGGTGCAGCGCTCCCTCAGTACTGACCCTCCGACGGTGCAGCGCTCCCTCAGTACTGACCCTCCGACGGTGCAGCGCTCCCTCAGTACTGACCCTCCGACGGTGCAGCGCTCCCTCAGTACTGACCCTCCGACGGTGCAGCGCTCCCTCAGTACTGACCCTCCGACGGTGCAGCGCTCCCTCAGTACTGACCCTCCGACGGTGCAGCGCTCCCTCAGTACTGACCCTCCGACGGTGCAGCGCTCCCTCAGTACTGACCCTCCGACGGTGCAGCGCTCCCTCAGTACTGACCCTCCGACAGTGCAGCGCTCCCTCAGTACTGACCCTCCGACAGTGCAGCGCTCCCTCAGTACTGACCCTCCGACAGTGCAGCGCTCCCTCAGTACTGACCCTCCGACAGTGCAGCGCTCCCTCAGTACTGACCCTCCGACAGTGCAGCGCTCCCTCAGTACTGACCCTCCGACAGTGCAGCGCTCCCTCAGTACTGACCCTCCGACAGTGCAGCACTCCCTCAGCTCTGACCCTCTTTTTTCTATTTCATGTAGTGTTGTGGAAATTTAGAGTCATAGGGTTTGCAGATTCTGAGGAAGCATGAGCGAGACACACAGAAACCAAGCCCTGTCTGAAACTCTCTGTAATAGACTATTCAGAGGCACAGTGTCACAGAGATACACAGCTTGGAAACAGACCCTCCTGTCCAACGCGACCATACCAACCAGATATTCTCATCTCATTTCGTTCCATTTGCTAGCACTTGGCTGATATCCCTCTAAACCCTTCCAATTCACATACTCATCCTGATGGCTTTCAAATGTCACAATTGTACCAGCCCCCATCACTTCCTCTGGCAGCTACCTGCATGCCCTTGAATAAGTGCTCAAACATTCATACTGCCGATACAAACTCCAATAAACACCAACCTACAAAAGGCTATCATTGTCATCTTCAACCCACCCTTTGCTTCATCGTTGTGCTGATTGCAGCACAGGTACAGAAACAGTCTTAGTGACCATCCACCGTCACCCTGTAATAAACTTATTTTCAAATGGGGCTTGCATGTGATTCCCACCCCCTCTAATAGTTACCTGGAAGGTGGGGGTGAGCTGTACTCTCCTTACTGCAGTCCCTGGGTGTCCCACAGTGATGTTAGGGAGGGAGCTCCAGGATTTTGACCTGAACCATGTAAAGAGCTCTCTTCCTGGAGTGTCCTTTTTAAAGTTGGGAAGTTAGTATAGACCAGGAGGACCCGAGAGCTGCTGTCCTGTCAGAGAGAGAGGCCTGGTGGGTCACACACCTCAGGTGAGGGGCGAGGTTGAGAAGCTGGGGCCTTCATGGTAATTTCAGACATGATAGAGATTGAGCCAACAGTGTTGGCATCACGAACCAGTTAGCTGAGGTAACTGACTCCCCTTTGTAGCAGAGGGGATTCAATCCCTTGAACAGAGCAAGCTTGAGAATTCAACACTAAAACCAATCTGTACGGACCCGCTGGAGACCTGAAACATCAATACAGAGATTGCTGAAGAAGCTCAGCATGTCCGGCAGCATCTCTGATGGGAGAGGGAGAAAGAGACAGAGACAGAGTTCACCTTTCAATCCAGTGATTTCTGCGGGAAAGCTCCTTCAGAACAGACCGTTTTGAGGAAGGGTCACTTGAAATGTGAATTGTTCCTCTCTCTCCTCACCGTTGTTACTGAATATCCCCAGCCATCTGTTTGCTTGAGAATTTGATCTGAGCTGATCCAAGCGTCACTGAGTCATTCAGTCTGTGCTCAATGCCCTGAGGCTGCTTCTGCTGAAAGTTGACAAACAGGTTTACGAGGTGTTCTGGGGATAAACATACTGGGGGATGGTTTCTAAGGTATTGAGGGAGCACTACCTGTCAGTACAGGGTGCAGATGGTCGAAAGGTACAGATACACTTCATAGATCATAGGACAGTACAGCACAGAACAGGCCCTTCAGCACACGATGTTGTGCCGACCATTCATCCTTACAGAACGTAAACCTAATGTACAAACCCTCAAATATCTGTGACCATATGCATGTCCTGCAGTCTCTTAAATATCCCCAATGACCTCGCTTCCACAACTGCTGCTAGCAATGCATTCCATGCTCTCACAACTCTCTGTGTCAAGAACCCGCCTCTGACATCCCCTCTATACTTTCCTCCAACCAGCTTAAAACTATGACCCCTCGTGTTCACAATTTCTGCCCTGGGAAAAAATCTCTGTGGGTGGTAGTGAGGGTCAGGCTGGGGGCGGTGAGTGGACAGCAGTGAGGGTCAGGCTGGGTGCGGTGTTTGGACGGCAGTGAGGGACGGGCGGGGGTGGTGAGTGGGTTGTAGTGAGGGTCAGGTTGGGTGCGGTGTGTGGGTGGTAGTGAGGGTCAGGCTGGGTGCGGTGTGTGGGTGGTAGTGAGGGTCAGGCTGGGTGCGGTGTGTGGACGGCAGTGAGGGTCAGGCTGGGTGCGGTGTGTGGACGGCAGTGAGGGTCAGGCTGGGTGCGGTGTGTGGACGGCACTGAGGGTCAGGCTGGGTGCGGTGTGTGGACGGCACTGAGGGTCAGGCTGGGTGCGGTGTGTGGACGGCACTGAGGGTCAGGCTGGGTGCGGTGTGTGGACGGCACTGAGGGTCAGGCTGGGTGCGGTGTGTGGACGGCACTGAGGGTCAGGCTGGGTGCGGTGTGTGGACGGCAGTGAGGGTCAGGCTGGGTGCGGTGTGTGGACGGCAGTGAGGGTCAGGTTGGGGGCGGTGTGTGGGTGGTAGTGAGGGTCAGGTTGGGGGCGGTGTGTGGGTCATGCTGGGTGCGATGTCTGAATGGCAGTGAAGGTCAGGCTGGGTGCGGTGTGTGGACGGCAGTGAGGGTCAGGCTGGGTGCGGTGTGTGGACGGCAGTGAGGGTCAGGCTGGGTGCGGTGTGTGGACGGCACTGAGGGTCAGGCTGGAGGCGGTGTGTGGACGGCAGTGAGGGTCAGGTTGGGGGCGGTGTGTGGGTGGTAGTGAGGGTCAGGTTGGGGGCGGTGTGTGGGTCATGCTGGGTGCGATGTCTGAATGGCAGCGAAGGTCAGGCTGGGGGCGGTGTGTGGGTGGCAGTGAGGGTCAGGCTGGGTGCGGTGTGTGGGTGGCAGTGAGGGTCAGGCTGGGGGCGGTGTGTGGGTGGCAGTGAGGGTCAGGCTGGGGGCGGTGTGTGGGTGGCAGTGAGGGTCAGGCTGGGGGCGGTGTGTGGGTGGCAGTGAGGGTCAGGCTGGGGGCGGTGTGTGGGTGGCAGTGAGGGTCAGGCTGGGGGCGGTGTGTGGGTGGCAGTGAGGGTCAGGCTGGGGGCGGTGTGTGGGTGGCAGTGAGGGTCAGGCTGGGGGGGTGTGTGGGTGGCAGTGAGGGTCAGGCTGGGGGCGGTGTGTGGGTGGCAGTGAGGGTCAGGCTGGGGGCGGTGTGTGGGTGGCAGTGAGGGTCAGGCTGGGGGCGGTGTGTGGGTGGCAGTGAGGGTCAGGCTGGGGGCGGTGTGTGGGTGGCAGTGAGGGTCAGGCTGGGGGCGGTGTGTGGGTGGCAGTGAGGGTCAGGCTGGGGGCGGTGTGTGGGTGGCAGTGAGGGTCAGGCTGGGGGCGGTGTGTGGGTGGCAGTGAGGGTCAGGCTGGGGGCGGTGTGTGGGTGGCAGTGAGGGTCAGGCAGGGTGTGGTGAGTGGGTGGTAGTGAGGGTCAGGTTGGGTGCGGTGTGTGGACGGCAGAGAGGGTCAGGCTGGGGGCGGTGTGTGGGTGGCAGTGAGGGTCAGGCAGGGTGTGGTGAGTGGGTGGTAGTGAGGGTCAGGTTGGGTGCGGTGTGTGGGTGGCAGTGAGGGTCAGGCTGGATGCGGTGTGTGGGTGGCAGTGAGGGTCAGGTTGGGTGCGGTGTGTGGACGGCAGTGAGGGTCAGGCTGGGTGAGGTGAGTGGGTGGTAGTGAGGGTCAGGCTGGGGGCGGTGTGTGGGTGGTAGTGAGGGTCAGGCTGGGTGAGGTGAGTGGGTGGTAGTGAGGGTCAGGCTGGGGGCGGTGTGTGGATGGCAGTGAGGGTCAGGCTGGGGGCGGTGTGTGGGTGGTAGTGAGGGTCAGGCTGGGCACTCCGTGGCAATGAATTCCACAGGCCCACCTCTGTCTGGCTGAAGAAATGTCTCCGCATTTCTGTTCTGAATTGACCCCCTCTAATTCTAAGGCTGTGTCCACGGGTCCTAGTCTCCTCGCCTAACAGAAACAATTTCCTAGTATCCACCCTTGCCAAGCCATGTGGCCTGGCATATCCCTATATTAATTGTCTCGAGGTTTACAGCACAGAAAAAGGCTCTGTGGGCCGTTGAGTCTATTTCAGTAAAGAAAACTATCACCGAACTATCCTAATCCATTTTCCAATACACAGTCATTCGCATCATCCATCATGGCATCGCAAGCATGCACCTAAATACATCTCAAATATTTTCGGGATTTCTGTGTCTCCCACGCTGACAGACAGTGAGGTTTAGTGCAACTGGTGCTCGATGATGCCATCACCCACAGGAACACAGAGCAGCTGGGTCTGTGCAAACCAGAGATTGCCCCCACATTGGGAAGGATGGCAGGGTCCCCGAGAGGGGGCACAGGAGATTTACCAGGATGGTACAAGGAATGGGGGATTTTAGTAGTGTGTTTTGGATTTTTTTTATACTATTCATTTTTATGATATTGGTGATTTTAATACTTAGAGAATATCCATCTACAATAGATGGACTCTCCTTTCTAACCTCTCCCCTTGCCTGGGCTGTGGTAACCTTCAGGTTAAACCCACCACCAGCCATCTCTCCCTAATGAGAGAGCAGCCCTATGGTCTGGGAGGACAATGCTGCCTTTCCCTTTTACACAGTGATGTCACTGTACCCCGGGGGTGGGGAGGGGGAATGCTGATGGTGGGGGATGGGACACCACTCAGGCACAGTGCTTTGTCCTGGAAGATGTTCACTTACTTTAATATTGTTGAGGGCTGCACTGATGCAGGCAAGTGGGGAATGTTCCAACATAATCCTGATGTGTACCTTATAGAGAGCAAACAGACATTGGGGAATCAGGGGTTTGGGGAAACTGAGGTTGTTCTCCTTCTAGCAGAGGAAATTGTGGGTGCCCTGTGACAGAGGGGTTTACAGAAATTATACATTAGAATAATCAACCTTACACTCATCAGCTCATCATAAACTGTTGACAAGACATATATGAAAGACTTGGGGGAGATCTATTGACAGGATGGTTTGATTCAAAGGAGAACTTTTATGCATCAAATAGGAATGAGCTGGAACACAATACTCACAACTAAATGCAAATATCCAGGTCCTGATGAACTGAGCAATTCTGTCAGAGTTTGGTGTTACAATGACTAAGGTTACCATCTGAGTGTCCACCTGTAATACAAGTTTATAAAATCCGTCACTGTCAGATCAGGTTAGAAACTCGCACCATCCCCTCCTCCTGGCCCAGGATGACCGGACACATTACCCCTTGTGGAGGTCAGCAGTCAGTTCAGGGGGAAATCTACGTGGGTTTCTGTCAGTTTCCATCTTGGGACTTCACGTGACTGAACAGGGCAGATCTTTGACACATGGGAGAGAATTTTCCAAGTTTTAGTGAGATGTGGAGAGCAGGATTTGCTGCTGCTTCTTTCCTTCCGTTCTGCCGCTGTGCGTCATCAATAACACATGGCGGGGGGGGGGGGGGGGGGGGGGGGGGGGTGAAAGGCTCATGCAGGTTCAGGGGCAAGTTGTCACCATTCTGACCAAATAGGCAGTAAGCTCCTCCCAGTCATTCCATAGCGTATCCCTTAAAAGGCAGCAACTCTGCATGCTTCCCACTGCCCAGTGTTCCCAGGAAAAGTTTAGAAGAATGATGGGGAAAATCTCCTAGGAAAGGCATAACAGTAAAGTTCCAAAAGGATTATAAACAATTTACACAGAGGGATCCATTGGAGAACTGGGCAACAAGTTGGCAAATGGAGTATCACTTGGGAAAATGTGAAGTTGTTCATTTTGGAGGAGATAATAAAAAGAACAGAGGACTATTTAATTGGTGGAAACTGTAGAAAGCTGCACCACAAAGGGACCAAGAGGTAAATGTGGAGGGAACAAAGCAAGCTAGCACAAAGTTACGCCAGGTCATCAGGAAGGGGAATGGAATATTGCTCCTGATTTCAAGGGATTTGCAGTATAAGAGTGTGAAGTATATACCTGAGAGCAACTTTATACAGTGCGAGTGAGACCACATCTGGAGTAATGAGAGAAGTTCTGGTCCCTTTATTTAAGGGAATACATCACTTCATCGGAGGCATTCAGAGAAGATTGACTGGCATGATCCTTGGTTTGAAGGGATTCTCTTTTAAGAAAAGGCTGAAGAAGTCCGGACTCTACTCACTCGAGTTGGGAAGAATGAGAAGTGAACTCTTTCAAACATATCGGCTTCCTCAGGGGTTTGACAAGGTAAAGACTGACAGGATGTGTCCCAGCATGAGGGCACCTAGAACCAGGCTCTGGGTCAGTCGCAGAATCAAGGGTTCTGTTTTAGTTTTGTCAACGTTAATGCAACACCAACACGGGTAAGGGAATTCCTGGTGCTGCTGATTGTGTAGATGTCTGATCAGAAGGGCACCTTGGCGTCAGAATAGGAGAGCAATATTGTGAAGAGTGTAGCTCTGCCTCAGTTCCCAGTGAGAGAGAGGGGCTCAGCAGTGATGGAAAGGAATTTGTAACATCAACTGAAGGCAATGGGTTGAACCATTGCAATGGTTCATTGGAGGAAATTGCAGCTAATCGAGTAGTGGGAGCATGGTTAGCAGTTTGATAACAGAATAACAGTGGAGTAATGGAGAGGGATGATGGGGAGGTAGAGCTGGACATGGTCAGTGTACATGTGAAACCTAACAGTGCTTTTGGACGATGTCACTTCCTGGCAGTATGTAGGTGAGAAACTGGAGGGACCAAGGATAGATCCTTGAGGGACACCGAATACAAGGACTTCAGAAAGGAAAGGGAGAGTGGAGATGGAGAAGGATTTTCCAACAACCTTGAAGTAAAATATTAGTTGGTAGCAGAATGTGTGAGCAGGACATAACCAGAAAAGACAGACAGAACAAGGAACAATATCTGTGAATCGGTGAGGGGGAGTGATGATGATGATGATGATGATGATGATGATGATGAGGAGCCTGACTCTACATTCTATTTCTCCATTCGTGAGATCACCCAACCCCACCCTAGTCTCAGCTCATTTACTGAAATACTTGCTCCATCCCTGTGTTATCTCCAGACTTCATTATCCAAACACACTCCTGGCCAGCCTCCCACATTCAAATTACATATAATATCAAGAATATCTAAAACTCTATTGCCCAAGTGCTCGCTTGTTCTATAAGTTGTTGATCCAACAAAAGGCTCCCGTTTACAAGCAACTTAAAATTCTCACTCGATGTAATTCCTGGCTGTGAACATCCCTGTCTCCCTGCACCACACAACCTGTGAGACCTCAACAACTCATTTTCTGTCAGACTCCCAACGATGTGTTTATTCATTGCTTCACCGGATTGGCTGTTTCTACTGTTGTCAAGGCAACACGGTCTGGAATTCCTATCCTAATCCTTTCATATCTGTTTTTCTCCTTTAAAGGTATCCCCGAAAACCTGCTTATTTGGCAATTCGTTTGATCACCTGACCAAATATACCCATCTGTTGTCTAATGTCAGAAATCATCAATAGTATTTCGTGAAATTATAAAAATGATAAAAATACGAACTGTTGTTGATTTGCACATACATTTTCAACGTTTCTCTGTCGCTGAGTTAATAATCTGTAACATCTCTTACCCAACCACATTGTGGGAGCACCTTCACCACACAAACTGCAGCTGTACAAGGAAGTCAAACATCACCCTCTCCCCAGGCAATGGGGCTTTGGCATTAATCACTGGGATCTGTGGAGGGAGAAACACAGTTGATATTTCAGGGAATGAAAATGTTGCAGAATTTGATGGTCAGAAATGGAAGGAAAATGCCCTCTTTTGTTGTAAAAATGAATTATTCACTGGCAAAGTGATTGTGGAAAATTCAGTCCGTTTAGAGAGCAGCACGTTGTCAGGGGTTGGGCAGCAGAGGAAAATTAACTTACAAAAGGTGTGTGAAAGTAACAGTAAAACACTGAACAACCCAAACACCCTGTTTCCCAACACTTTAACTCCCCTTCCCGCTCCACCAAGGACATGCAGGGCCTGGGCCACCTCCACCGCCAAATCCCAGGCACCTGATGCCTGGAGAAAGAACGCCTCATCTTCTGTGTTCGGGTCCTCCAACCACATGGGATCAATGTGGATTTCACCAGTTTCCTCATTTCCACTCCCCCCACCTTATCCCAGATCCAGCCTTCCAACTCGGCACCACCTTCTTGTCCATCTTCCTTCCCACCGATTGGCTGCTGCTTGACCGGCTGTGCTTTTCCAGCATCACACTCTGACATTGAAAACACCCTGACTCTGACACTCTGTAAATCCTGCCCTATCACTCCCTGCCAGGCAAAGCTGTGCATGTGTCCCCCTGCAGCTTGCCCCTCACAAAGTTGGCTGCCACACTCATGTCCCATGAATCACTGCCACCAATAAAGGTGGCGGCTCTCACTCGCACCATTCACCATTTGAAGCATTTTCCCGTTTGCCACAAACACGGTCCTGGGATTTTCAGATTGGTGTTTTCCGATGTGCACTAAGTTCTGAAAAACGTCTCAGCCCGTTCCATTAAAATTTCCTTCTCTTCCTGGTCAATATGCCTTTCCTTTCCCCTGCCCTGCACCTTCACACATTCCCAATGCCTTGGTCACAACACACACTGTGCTGCCAGTGAAGCTGATCACGTGGTTGCTTATAGCCACGCCCCTCATTCACTCCGATTGGTTGGAGGACCGACAGGCACAGCCTGGTCTTCCAGTCCCAGCCCCATCTTCTTATAAGAGGTATAAGAGTGAGGGTTCATTCCTGTTTCTCCTGATGTCAGACATTAACAACAACTACCTGCATTGTATGGAGCCTTTCACACTGACAATTCTCCTAAAGTGTTTCACGAATGCTGGAAACATTGATTAAAGAGAACAAATTTAAGATACATATTAAAGGAGGACAGGGGGGTTAGGAAAGATATTCAAGAGTTTTTTTTTAAGATTAGATTACTTACAGTGTGGAAACAGGCCCTTTGGCCCAACAAGCCCACACCAACCCTCTAATGAGCAACCCACCCAGACCCAATCCCCTACATCTAACACTACGGGCAATTTAGCATGGCCAATTCACCTCAGCTGCACACTTTTGGACTGTGGGAGGAAACCGGAGCACCCAGATGAAACCCACACAGACACGGGGAGAATGCGCAAACTCCACACAGACAGTTGCCTGAAGTGGGAATTGAATGCGGGTCTCTGGCGCTGTGATGTAACAGTGCTAACCACTGTGCCGCCCATCTATAGCTCCAATCGTGGAGTGATGTATGTGGGGAACAGCTTACAATGGAGACAGTTAGTGTCTAACCATAGCTTAACAATCCCATGTCCTAGCCCCCTATCCCACACACTAGGCCTTGTTCTCACAGCCTGTCATTACACACTACCTATGGTTAGCCATTAATAGTCTCCATTAACAGCTAGTCACCCTCCCCCAGCCAGATCGATTTCCACTCCTTTATCCAACCGTTCTTCTCGCTCTATCCCTACCTACCCTTTACTCCTTACATCCTCCCCTAAACCCTACCTTCTACATATAACCCAACATTTGTTCTCACAGTAACATCAGCTGTGAGGATGGGACACCGGATCTGAAACGTTAACTCTGATTTCTCGTCACAGATGCTGCCAGACCTGCTGAGCTTCTCCAGAACCTCCTGGTTGTTGTTTCTGATTTACCGCATCGGCAGTTCTTTTGGTTTTAATTTACCGGGAGTTTGTAATTCAGGTCCAACAGCCTCTGTCCCAGTCTCTGCTGTCTCTCCCACCCCCACCCAGTGACACTGCACCTGCACAGCTCATGGACAGGTGTTGTCTTGCTGGCCACACCCCTCATTCTCTCTCATTGGCTGCAGGACCACACAGACTCTCCTCCCATTGGTCTGGAGCTGCCGTCAACCAAGCCATCCCCCATTGTGAGGTGAGTGGTGGGCTCTTCGCTCTCTCTGCCTTGGGATGAGCTTCATCATTCACAGTGAATAGGGCAGTATCACAGAGCACAGGGGCTGGGGCTATTCAGCCCATTGAGGCTGTGTGCTCTCCCTCTAGAGATGCTGCAAATCCGTCCCAACTCCCCTCACATTTACCCACAGACTCCCAATCTTTCCGTAAAAAGTAAAATTGCAAATCTGTTTGAGAACACCTGCTGAATCTGTGTCCACCCGCTGTTCAGACTGTTCCAGATGCTCAATGTACTCAGTAAAATGTAGGTCACATATTCACATTATTTTCCATTTAACATAAAGTAGTTACTAATATTGTGACATTGTTAACAATTCCCCTCTCTCTGTAAATTAAAATATCCTAGAAACAAATCTGCACCTGGTCGAAATCACTGCTTAACCTTCTCAGATCCAAGAATTATCTGTGCTGAGATGTACAGCTCAGAAACAATGGACCAATTCGCCCATGCCAACTAGGAATCCTAAACTAACGGAGTCCCACTTGCCAGCTATTGGTCTGAATTCCTCAAAACCCTTCCTAATCACGTACCCAATCGGATGCCTTTTAAATGTTGTAATTGTATCAGTCTCCACTAATTCATCTGGCAGCTCATTCCATTCACACACCACACTCAGCTTGAAAACGTTGCCCCTTTGATCCCTTTTAAATCTTTGCCCTCTCAACTTAAACCTACGTGGTCTTGTTTTGGACTCATCTAACCTGGGGAAAAAAAAGCCCCCAGCTGTTTACCATATCCACACGCCTCGTGATTTTATAAATCTCCCAAACGTCACCTCTCAGTCTTTGATTCTCAAGGGAATTTAACCCCAGCCTATTTAGCCTCTCCGTGTCGCCCAAATCCTCCAACTGCAGCAAATCTTTGTAAATCTTGTCTGAACCATTTCAAGTTTCACAACATCCTTCTCAGAACAGGAAACTTCGAACTGAAAACGGAATTCCTGAAATGGCTTTATCATAGAACAAAGAACAGAAAAATACAGCGCAGTACAGGCCCTTTGGCCCTCGATGTTGCACAGACCCAAGCCCACCTAACCTACACGAGCCCACTACCCTCCATTTGCCTATCCAATGCCCGTTTAAATGCCCATAAAAAGGGAGAGTTCACCACTGCTACTGGCAGGGCATTCCATGAACTCAGGACTCGCTGAGTAAAGAATCTATCCCCAACATCTATCCTATACCTCCCTCCCCTTAATTTAAAGCTATGCCCCCTTGTAATAGCTGACTCCATACGTGGAAAAAGGTTCTCATTGTCAAATGTCCTATCCAGCCACAATATAACGTCCCAGCCGCTGTATTCAATGCATTGACCAATAAATATAAGCAAACCAAACACCACCGTCATTACCTGCCAACCTGCGACTCTACATTCAAGGAACAATGTACCTCTTTTTTCAGCAACACTCCCCAGGAACTTACCATTAAATACATTAAGTCCTGTCCTGATTTGCCTTACCAAAATGCAGCAGCTCACATTTGTCTAAATTGAACTCCATCTGCCATTCCTCACTCGAATGGCCCATCTGATCAAGATCCTGTTGTATTTTAAACTAACCTTCTTCACTGTCCACTACACCTACAATTTTGTATTTTCTGTAAACCTACCTCATATATTCACATCCAAGTCATTTATTTAAGGACCCAATATCCATTCCTGCAGCACACTGCTTTTCAGAGACTTCCAGTCCACAAAGCAACCCTTCATCACCACCCACTGTCTCCTACCTTCAAGCCTGTTTTGTATCCAAATAGATAGTTCTCCCTGCATTCCATGTTATCTAACCTTGCTAACCAGTCTGCTCTGTGGAACCTTGTTCAATGCCCATATAGACAATGTCTACAGTCGGTCTTCATCAATCTTCCGAGCACTTCTTCAAAAAAAACTCAATCAGGTTAGAGCGACAATTTCCCACGCACAAAGCCATGCTGACTCTCTAATCATTCCTTGTCTTTCCAAATACATGTAAATCCTGTCCCTCAGAATCCCTTCCAACAACTTGCCTGCCACTGACTTCAGGCTCACTGTTCTCGTGTTCCTTGGCCTTTTGTTACCACCTTTATTTAAAAAAAAAGAATGGCACCCGTCTTCCAGCACCTCACCTGTCACGGACGATAAAACCAATATGTCAGGGAGGGGCCCAGCAATCACTTCCCGAGCTTCCCACAAATTTCTGGAATACACCTGATCAGGCCCCAAGGCTTTATCCACCTTGATGCAATTTAAGACATCCTGAAACTCCTCCTCTGTAACAGACACTTTTCAAGTTATCACTATTCATTTCTCCAAACTCTCTAGCTTCCACATCCTTCTCCAGTGAAAAAAAAAGACATGGAATATTAGAGGTGCGAGGTAGGAGCGAAGGACTTCTGGGAAGGTGAGTCTAACTCAGTAGCTGAGAGAGTAGCTCAGACTGAGCTGTCTCAGTCCTCAAGGACATAACTGTTCAAATGGGGTTTGCAGCAGGTGGTGAGGGAACAAGGTACTACATCTTATCGTTATGAATCTACCAGCTGCAAATGCATCTCTCCATGACAGTGTCGGTAAGAGCGACCATCACACAGTCCTTTTGGAGGCAAAGCCTCGCCATAAAGTTGAGAAAAACCTCCCTTGTGTTGAGTGCTACAATCACCGTGTTAAATGGGACAGATGTAGGAACTCAAACTGGATCTCTCTGAGGCACTGTGGGATAACAACAGCAGCAGAACTGTACTCCAGCACAATCTGTAATCTCATGGGTTTGTACATCCTGCACTTACCCATCACAATGGACAGGAAAGGAGGGCATGCCATGAGCAGCACCAGGCATACCTAAAAATGAAGTGCCAACCTGGTGAAGCTACCAAGCAGGACTATCTGCATAATCAAACAGCATCAGGAGCAAGCAACAGAGCTAAGTGATCCCACATCCAATGCAGTGGGTCAGGGCTCTGCAGTTCTGCCACACCCAGTTGTGAATGGTAATGGACAATTAAACAACTAGTTGCAGGAAGCACTACAGATATCCCCACCCTTACTGATGGAGGGGTTTCAAACATCCATGCAAAAGATAAGATGACAGCATTCTCCATCAGTTCCTAACATCACAGATGTGAGCTTTAAGCCAGTTCGATTTAGTTTGAATAATATCAACAAAATGGTTAAGTCGTGTAAAGGCTTTGTGTCCTGCTAACATTCTGGCAATAATACTGATAGCTTGTGCTCCAGAACTTGCCACCCACCAAGCCACGTACTGCTCCAGCACTGGAATCTACTGACAATGTGGAACATTGCCCAGGGATGTTGAAATAAAAACACAGGGCAAATCCAATCCAGGCAATTTCCCTCCATCAGTTCAACTCGATCAGCAGTAAAATGATGGAAGTAGTCATTAGCAGGACGACCAAGCAGCAGCTGCTCAGCAACAGCCAGCTGAGTTACACTCATTTTAGGCTCCACCAGGGACACTCAGCTCCCAATTGTATTACCGCCTGATTCACAACCTGACAACCAGCTGAATCCCAGAGGTGAGGTGAGGGTGACAGCCCAGTCCCACTCCAACACCACTATATCTAGCTGATTCCACCTTTATCTCAGCTCATATACTGAAACTCTCATCCATCGTGTGTTATCTCCAGACCTAATTATCCAAACACACTCCTGGCCAGCCTCCCAAATTCAACCTCTCTGTTATCTCAAGAAAAATTGAAAACTGTCACCCATGTGCTCACTTCTCCCAAAATATGTTGATCCATCAAAAGGCTCCTATTCATAAACAACAACAATTTAGAAAACTTATTCTTCATATAATTCCTGGCTGTGATCATCCCTAGCTCCCTTCACCACACATCCTTTGAGACCTCGACAACCCATTTTCTTTGAGACTCCCAATGATTTGTTAATTCATTACTTCAAATGTGTGGCAGATTCTACAGTTGCTAAAGCAACATGTTCTGGAATTTGCAGACAAAACCTCACAGGTCTGTTTTCCACTTTTAAGACATCCCTCAAAACCTACTTTTTGGCAATGCTTTTGGTCACCTGACCAAATATCTCCATCTCTGGCCTCATATCCAAAGTCCTCAATAATATTTTTGTGAAAGCAAGATAATAAAACTACAAACTGTTCTTGATTTGGACATTATCTTCAAATCATCACTGTTGCTGTAATGAATAATCTGTAATGTCTCTTACCCAACCACATTGTGGGAGCACCTTCACCACACAAACTGCAGCTGTACAAGAAAGTCAAACATCACCCTCTCCACAGGCAACAGGGCTTTGGCATTAATCACTGGGATCTGTGGAAGGAGAAACACAGTTGATGTTTCAGGGAGTGCAAAACGGATTACAGGGAATGAAAGTGGTGCAGAATTTGATAGTCAGAAATGGAAGGAAAATACACTTGCTTATTGGAAAAAGAATTCTTGACTGTCAAAAATATTCAAGATAAAAGTAATCTGATAATAGAGCAGCACATGGTCAGGGGCTGGGCCACCGTGAAAAACTCATTTACAAACCAAACATACCCCCATGGTTGGAGACTGAGGAAGCTGGACATTGACAAAGTGGTCCTGAGGGAGCCCAGAGGTGAATCAGAGCAGGATTGGCTGCTGTCATCACAATGACTCTGTACCAGAGAGAGGCTGCACATGCGCCTGGCTGCACCGTGCCCCCTACAAAGATGGCGGCTCCGCACGTGTCCAGTGAATCGTTGCCCCGAATAAAGATGGCGGCGCTCACTCAGGCCTGCAGCCGCTGAGGCAATTCCCCATTTACTGCAAACACGGGACTGGGACGTTCACATTTGTGTTTTCCGACATGCACAATTTGTTTGTAAAACCTCTCCGCTCATAGCAACACAGTTTTTGTCCCATTTCCCTGTTTATTTCTTTCCTTACCGTATCCTTTCTCTTCATAACTTCCCGAGCATTCATTACAGAGACTCTGTCAGGCGCGAGGGTGATCACATGGTTTACGTTAGCTCCGCCCTTCATTCACTGTGATTGGTTGGAGGACTAACCTCCCGCAAGGTCCTCCAGCTCCGCCCACCGTCCTTTCATTGGTCCGGTGCTGACATCAATCACCCGGGATCACTGTTGGCTGGAGCATGCGCAGTGTGTCCTGCTTGTGCTGAGATGTTGGGTCATGTGATGGGAGGTAACAACAATGACTGCAGATGCTGGATCCCAGATTCTGGGTCAGTGGTGCTGGAAGAGCACAGCAGTTCATGCAGCATCCAAAGGGCAGAGAAAAAGCCCTTCATCAGGAATAAAGGCAGTGAGCCTGAAGCGTGGGAGATAAGCGAGAGGAGGGTGGGGAGAAAGTAGCATAGAGTCCAATGGGTGAGTGGGGGAGAGGATGGAGGTGACAGGTCAGGGAGGAGAGGGTGGAGTGGATAGGTGGGAAAGAATACAGGCAGGTAGGGCAAGTCCGGACAAGTCATGGGGACAGTGCTGAGCTGGAAGTTTGAACTAGGGTGAGGTGGGGGAAGGGGAAATGAGGAAACTGTTGAAGTCCACATTGATGCCCTGGGGTTGAAGTGTTCCGAGGTAGAAGATGAGGTGTTCTTCCTCCAGGCGTCTGGTGGTGAGGGAGCGGCGGTGAAGGAGGCCCAGGACCTCCATGTCATCGGCAGAGTGGGAGGGGGAGTTGAAATGTTGGGCCACGGGGCGGTGTGGTGGATTGGTGTGGGTGTCCCGGAGATGTTCCCTGAAGCGGTCTGCTAGGAGGCGCCCCCAGTCTCCCCAGTGTAGAGGAGACCACATCAGGAGCAACGGATACAATAAATGAAATTAGTGGATGTGCAGGTAAAACGTTGATGGATGTGGAAGGCTCCTTTCGGACCTTGGATAGAGGTGATGGAGGAGGGGTGGGCACAGGTTTTACAGTTCCTGCGGTGGCAGGGGAAAGTGCCAGGATGGGAGGGTGGGTTGTATGGGGGCGTGGACCTGACCAGGTAGTCACGGAGGGAACGGTCTTTGCGGAAGGCGGGAAGGGGTGTGGAGGGAAATATATCCCTGGTGGCGGGGTCTTTTTGGAGGTGGCGGAAATGTCAGTGGATGATTTGGTTTATGCGAAGGTTTATAGGGTGGAAGGTGAGCCCCAGGGGCGTTCTGTCCTTGTTACGGTTGGAGGGGTGGTGTGTGGAGGGCGGAGGTGCGGAATGTGGACGAGATGCGTTGGAGGGCATCTTTAACCACGGGGAAGGGAAATTGCGGTCTCTAAAGAAGGAGGCCATCTGGTGTGTTCTATGGTGGAACTGGTCCTCCTGCGTGCAGATACGTCGGAGGCGGAGGAATTGGAAGACGGAATGGCATTTTTGCAAGAGGTAGGATGGGTTGAGAGTTTACTGAGGGTAAGAATTCCCTTTGCGTGAGCTCTGCAGTAGATTTCCTTTATTCATGGAGGGAATTGCCTTCCTACTCATGACTGTATAGCTGTGACTGATGAATCAATGCCATCTGAATCAGTACATAAACACCGCATTTTCACAACATCTGAGATCTTTAGCACATTGTATTACGCTCTTCTTTGGAGACAAAAAAAAAATGAAATGGAGCCTCAAGGAATCGGAGCAGGCATAGGTAATTCATCCCTTTCAGCTTGTTCCCCCCGTTCTGTCAGATCATGGCTGGGTCAACCCAGACCTCAACACCTCTTTTATGCTTGATCCGCATAGCCCTCAACTGCTTAATATTTCAAAATCTATCTGCCCTCCTTTTAAAATAATTTGAGATAGAATCATAGATTCCCTACTGTGTGGAAACAGGCCCTTCAGCCCAACAAGCCAGAACAATCCTCCGAAGAGTAACCCAACCATTCCCCTCCCACATTTAACTTCCACTAAAGTTTGGGTGAGAAAATTCTAGCCATTCACTGAGAGATAAAATTCTTAACTTTTTCTAAAATGAATATTCCCTTGTGTAATGTCCCCTGGTTTGAGACTTCACTGGTGCTGGAAGATGTAGTCAACATCCACCCTATCAAGCTCCTCAGAATGTTATTTCCATAAGATCACCCCTGCTTATCTATTCTTGATAGGTCAACCCTTTCATGCTCGAAGCAGCTAAGTGAATCTTTTTTGAATGGTCTCCAATGTTGGTTTATCCTTTATTAAATATGAGAGCTAATATTGTATACAGCACTGCAAGTGAGGACTCAGCAACAGCCAGCGTGGTTAACCAATCCTCAATCCATGCTAATACATTACCCCGATACCATGAGCTTCTAAATTGTGTAATTACCTTTTATGGAGCACCTTATCTTTTGCATTTTTAAATTCCAAATAGAGAACATCATTGGATTGCCCTTTATCAGCCCTGCTTGTTATCTCCTCAATGAACTGTCGCAAATTTGTCAAATATAGTTTCTCTTTCACAAAACCCAGTCTACCATGTTTAATTATAAGCTTTTCTAAATGCCCTGCTATTTCTTACTTTAATATTCGACTCTGTAGATTCTTTCAGTAGATTTGTTAAGTATGATTCCCCTCTCTTAAATCCATGCGGACTCTGTCCAATTCTGTCACCGTTCAATAAGAAACTTGACTGTACTCCAATATAGTTAGTAAATGTCTACGTATGTATTTTTAAAAATTGATTACTTATAAATGCTGGACCCATGCAACATCAATGAATTTGTGACTCTGAATTTGGTTATTGTGTTTTTTACTGTTAATTCCTTTTGGTACTGTGTTATGCAGACAGCACCAAGTGATCACTCTGAATTGTGAGTAACTTTGAAAATAATATATTTTAAAAATGACATCCAAAATGCTGCCTCATTATTGTGCAAGGAGGATTTTATTCTATAGTTTGCAGATAAAATTGAGCAGCATTTTGCTGCAATTTGGCCAGACTGCAAGTTACACCAAAGTAGGAGTGCCTCACCTTTAGAGTGTTCCCAGATATCGTGCAGCTGCAGTATTTTGGTTTGCACTCAGCTATATGTTGTTCTCACTTGTTTCTTTGTGAAAGATTACAAAATTAACTTGGATGAATGAAGTTATGTTTTCTTTCACCAATGTTGGGAGAAAAAAAGTCAGTATTTCAAGTGCTGATAAAGTAAAATAAACTGATAATCAGTAGAAAGGGTTTAAGATTGATAGATTCTTGTTGCCTCGAGGAATTAAGGGCTACGGGGAGAACGCTGGTAAGTGGAGTTGATATGCCCATCAGCCATGATTGAATGGCGGAGTGGACTCGATGGGCCGAATGGCCTTACTTCCACTCCTACGTCTTATGGTCTTATGGTCTCAGATGGATATGGAACAAATGCTGGCAAATGGGACTAGATTAATTTAGGATATCTGGTCAGCATGGGCAAGTTGGACTGAAGGGTCTGATTTATGTATTGTACAACTGTGACATCATTCTCTCAATTATTCAAGAAGTTGAATACTTCGAGGAGGAAAAGGAGAATTTATGCCGAGAATGCACTTGAAATGATGATTGAGGTATATCAACTCACATTGTTTCATCACCTTTTCCTCTGGGTTCTTCAATAAACAAACTTGTTTTGTTCTCTGAATAACTATGTATCATGTGATTTGTTTTGCACAAAATATTTCATTAGGATCGAGTGAACTATTAAGAAGTGTTCATGTTTAAAATTTAGGCAGCTTGATTGTGAATCTCCTCTTGGCCTGAACACCATTTTCCTGCCAGCTCTCCTTAACTCTTCAACCCATTACTGATTAAAAGTCTGTGTGTCTCTTATTTAAATTTACTTCATGTCCCAGAATCCACAGTGTTCTGAGATAGGGAATTCCCAGGTTCACCATCCTCTGAGAGAAGTAATTCCTCCAACTTTCCCTTCATTGTAAACTTAGGACGAGTCATTGTAGATTGAATCATCTTCTCTGCCTCTACTTGGTCAATCCCTTGACCATTTTATAGACCCTCAATGATACCACCTCTCATTCTTAGGCTGCAGTGAATATGAATGTAAATAGTGGTTGTCGTTCAGCTTGTGGCATTTTGATAACTGTGGCAGAGGATGTTTGTTCAAAACTGAGCTCGACAGTTAGTGCTATTCAAATAAGAAATAGTTGACGAGATTATGTACATTAATATGTTGGCGTTTTGTTTTTAGGAAGACTTACTGTTGGGAAGATTTGGTTAAGGGAATATTGCAGTCAAAGCTGTGGAAGGTTAACCCCCACCCATGTGTGAGGTAGTACACTGTGGTCAAAAGAATAAAGAGACCACTTCCTCTTTGGAAATATGTCCTTAAATAGGGCAGAGGGATCTGGAGATAGCAATGAGTGACTGGCAGCAAATGGCACCAGTTTGTGAGGTTACACAGAAAAGTAGATCATGGGTTTATTTCTGGGACGACAGAATGGAAATGTGTTCGATATGTGTAGAACCATGGACAGATCACCCTTGGAGCACTGCAAACAGTTCGATCTTCATATTGTAATATGAATGTAGAGGCAGTAGGGAAGATAAAGAATAGTTACTGGA
Organism: Hemiscyllium ocellatum; assembly: GCF_020745735.1. Taxonomy (NCBI): domain Eukaryota; kingdom Metazoa; phylum Chordata; class Chondrichthyes; order Orectolobiformes; family Hemiscylliidae; genus Hemiscyllium; species Hemiscyllium ocellatum. Next base: position 124,726 of record NW_026869258.1, on the reverse strand, counting down.
ATTATATTCAAACTGAATTTGAATTCATCAAGTAAGATTGGACAGTCTTGTCTCATTGTAAAAGAGTGACATGGTCCAGTTATGTTTGATCGGGTAGACATGGAAAAGATGTTTCTGCTTGCGAATGTCAGAACCCACTGGATCTGTGGATATAATTGTAATCACTATTAAATCTCACGTGGAATTTGCATTGGGCGATAAAGTCTTTACCAAAAAGGGTTTCATCATTCCTGATGAAGGGCTTATGCCCGAAACGTCGAAATTTCCTATTCCTTGGATGCTGCCTAACCTGCTGTGCTTTTAACCAGCAACACATTTTCAACTTTGAATGTAGAACTTACTTCATCAGGAATAATTGAAGCAAATAACAGATGAATTCAAAGAGGAGCTTGGAATACAAGAAATCAAAGAAAACTATGTTGATGGGTTTAGGTTGGGAAGGAAGCCTGTGTAAATCA